>NW_005190649.1:0-4002 GCF_000239375.1 Pundamilia nyererei
TAAATATTGTAAAACTTTTCTTCTGTCATTTAATGGTCGGGCATTGTACAGCTACAAGCATTTCACCCCCATGTCATACTGTGTATGGTTGTGTGTGTGTGACAAATAAAATTTGAATTTGAATTTGAATTTGAACTACTGTCCTACTTTGGTAAGATTGAAATTAATGTCTTTGACTGTCTTCAGTAGGTGTCTCCTGTGAGAAAGTTAGAACACCGTCCAACTGTCTAAAGATGCAGTCTTTAGCCTAACTGGTTGTTACTGACTCAGCGATGCTCGCAGACATTTACGCACTGTGTTGTGACCTGATTGTGACAGAACAGTGACGTTGTTATTGGTAGTTTGAAGGGTACGGTGTTGGGGGTGGTGCATGTTAAAAGTTTTGAGAAGCACTGGTTAGACATGTTAATTTTTTTTGGTGTAACATATTGGCAACATTAACACATTAATTTGCTAAAGGAAAAATAGGCAGTTCCCAATTGCCTGTGAAAACGACCATTCTGCCCTGTTCTTGTAATGACCACAGTCAGTCTTATTCGTTCTCATACATTTTGGTCTATTTATATACTAATTTCAGCAAGCATAATGCCTAGGAAAGAGAGGCTGAGAAAGGAGAAAATAAAAGTCAAATTGCATTTAACCTGTGCGATTTTTTTATTATAAAAAGAAAAGGTTTTCCACATATGCAAAAAGTGCCCTTTTTTCCCCCTGGAGCACTTGCCCCCCAAAATGTCTGTGCACGCCACTGTTCATACAAGACAAAAATCCAACATCATCTTTACAGCTGAGAGCAGAACCAGAACCAGCCTGTGAGCTGTGGAGACAAGCAGGAGGAAACAGGAAGTTATATCCATGCTGACATCACTGAGCTCGCTGTTTAAACCTGCAGTCTGATCCTGACGTGCAGTCACAGTCTGACCTACACCAATGTTTTCTCTTCTGTTCCAGAACCATGGAAGGTTGTAGCTATTGTTCTTGCTGTTGTTCTTGTTGTTGTTCTTGCTCTGGTTGTATTTTGGATTCTTCTCAGGTGTTACATCAAGAATAAAAAAAGTAAGTTTAATGTATTTATGAACATTCTCATATTTTTGTGTGACTGTCATTTTTACAGTCTTGCTCATTTCACTTTATTTTTAATATATTAATGAAACAAACTGAAATGAACTAAAGCTTATTTTGAGAAAAGAGGAGGAACACACTGTAGAGGCTGATGAAGATGGTTAAACAGCAAACATCACGATTTATTCATAAAGACAGTTTAGCATTTTGTCTGTAATCATAATAAAATTGGGTGAATTTGCCCGCTGTAGTTATGTTGCCATATCGGCAAGTATAATTCAAACATACTCATGTGTCATCGTGCACTCCACTACTCAAACACATAACACTACATTTCTGCTCATTTATGACTTTTTAACACAGTTTGTTTTTCAAAGGGCAGAAACACAACAAGGAGCAGGAACCCCGCTCAGCCCAGGAACAGAAACTCAATGCTGATCAAAGTGTGTGAAGTACGGTGTGTGTGTTGCTTATGTGTTTGTTTTATGAGAACCAAATTAAGTTTTGGAGCACAGCAGCTTGGACATGTTGGATTATTTTTGATATTTTCAGCAGTATAAAAGTTCAGAACAAATTTAAATTCTGTGGTTTAGCTAGGGTGACCAACCGTCCTCTTTTCCCCGGACATGTCCACTTTTCACATTCTGTCCGGGGCGTCCGGGTGGAATTTCGAGATTGATGTCCGGGTTTTTCCTATAGTCCGACAGAGGACCCATGTATGTGACATCATCCCCGAACTGCAGCTTTGTGAGCGCTTGTTCTGCACTCACAGACGGGACAAACAGCGCGCAGCAACGCGCCTATTATATTATCATTATAATGATGTTTAAAAGATCCCAATGTGCAAGTGCATCTTTTCAGACGAACTGCAAAAGACATTTCCCTCGTACCAACCCAGTACTGGTAATTTTTCTTATGCAGATAAGGCCTTATTTCTGTACCATTATTTAATTTCAGAGGTTTTTAAGTTATTTTTTTTGCACTTGTTGACTTGTAAAAGCCTACATGACATATTGTATTTCACAATTCATTAACCGCACAGAGAAGGCATTGTTTTAATATGTTAAATATATTTCTTTAAGCAAGTTTTTCATGACTGAGCCAAGTGTCCTCTTTTTTTGAAAATTAAAATATGGTCACCCTAGGTTTAGCAGATGGTTAAAAGTCAGGATGGAGGGATGTAGCCGTTTTTGTTATACTTTCATCATAATCACTCCCCATATATTTATATAAAAATAAAAGTATAATTTTCTCACAGTGCTCAATACTCGATACAAATAATACATTCAAATACTGTCTAACACTATCTTTTCAACACTGGAACAGGGCATTTGGGGATTTTTTTTTCTATTGGAATGGAAACAGATGCAGTGCATCATTGTTTTCCTCATGAAATAAAAACTGTTGTATTTATTCCATGACAGATCCTCCTGTGCTTTCCTCTTCTGCAGCAGTTTAATAGGACGGAGTAGAAAAATGGCTCCACATGTTACTAATAAAGAAAACTACTTTTAGCTGCTCCGTTTACACAGCAGGTAGCGCCGCATGTTTGATTTGCCCACACAATTAATACTCTGGATGGATTTGTGTTTCCAGCTGCACTCATATTTCAGTAAATATTTAAATAACATTTGAAAGGAAATTTGTCTGATAACAGCAGGTTTGTCAAACAACTGTCTCAAGTAAATTTTTTCCTTTAGAATGCTCCAAAGAAGGAAAAAGGTTTTTCGTTTGTTTTCTAACCCTAAACGTACATTAACTATAACCCTGAGCTGTTCTGCTGTAAATAAATGTGAATATTTTGCAGTTTGAAAAAAAAAAGTGCCTTTTTAAATATGTTTTTGCATTGTATCTTTTTATTTTTGCTAAAGAAAACTGTCAGGATACACACACTAGGTTGACTGTTGTTGATGTTTGATATTGGAAATTATGTTCATGCTTTTAATTCGTCATCTCCTAATACATTATCATTTTTCACACTGCTCAAGGATCTCAGAATAAAATATCAAAAATTAAACTATTGTGACTGTTTTCTGTGTGTGTTTTCAAACTTTCATGTAACCAACTTGGGAAGACTCGAGGAGAGGGGCAGGTTATACTTCTCTGAAAACATCTAAAAAAGAGTCTCTAGGGATCAGAAAAAAATATCAGAAGAAACCAAGTTAAACCTTTACCAGAATGATGGGAAAAGAAAAGTATGAAGGAGAGAAATGACTTATGATCTGAAGCACACCACATCATCTGTCAAAGTGGAGCCAATATTATTGCAGGGCTTTGTGAAAACTGGGTGACTTCTGTTTACTGATGATGTGACAAGATGAATTCTAAGTTTTCTGATTTGATTCATTCTTCAGTCGCCAAGCCAGTCACCGTGGTTTTCAGTTGTAAATATACAGCTTAAAATCTTTAAGGAATACTTTAAAAGCAGATCAGATCTCAATGGGAAAAATCGTGCTGGATATCTACACTGATATGCACTGGGTAATGTGTTACCAACAAAAGAATCTAGTTGGATGGAAATGAAAATGATCAATCTACAGAGAGCTGAATTCAAACAACTCCACCATCTAGCCTTGGAGACATATAGTTAGTTGAGTTACGTTAATTGGAGTCTAAATTTTCCATGAGTGTGAATGTGAGTGCAAATGGTTGTCTGTCTCTCTGTGTTAAAGAGACACAGACTGGTGACCTGCCTCTCGCCCTATGGCAGCTGTGATGGGCTCCAGCGACCCTGATTTGGATAAGTGAAAAATCAGAATCAGAATCAGAATACTTTATTAATCCTGAAGGAAATTAGGGTTACAGCAGGCAGCACGCTAATGGCGCATGCGCACTTACAAAGGAACCTTCTGAGACAGCCGCTGGCGCCAAGAGGTATCCACATGAAGTGATGGTATTTTTTACTTTAGTGCGAACTACTCATGTGAATTTCAAATCAGTTCT
>NW_005190650.1:0-4000 GCF_000239375.1 Pundamilia nyererei
AGGATGCAGCCCATGAATTTGGACATGTCCAGAGTATAATCGCAGCCTTTGCGGTTAGAAAATTGCACTTGATCATGTCGCGATATTATCGCAAATGCGATATATCGTTCAGCCCTACTTTTAAGTGCGCCTTATGGTCGTGAAAATACGGTATTATTAAGATGTCTTTTGGTTCATGGTTCTGTGATTTCTAGTTCTTAAATTTAGTCTCTCGGTTCCTTCTGGTTCCAAGTCAGTCGTGTTGCTGTGTGAAACCATGTTTGAGTCTGTGTCTGTAAGTTTAGTCGGTGTGTTTCCTGTTTTACTTTGAAAGTCCGTGTCTTTTGTCTGTGTATTTAGTTTTGCTTTCCTTGTCTCGTCCTGCCTAATTAAACCCAGCTGTGTCGCCCTTCTGTCTCCTGTTTCCTTATTATTCCTCCGTGTGTTTTCGTCCTCTGTCATCCCCTCCTTGTTATTGCATCGTACTCTCTTGTTGTGTCTCGGTTGGTTTTTCCTAGTATGAGTTTTCTTAGTTTCTAGGTTCCTGTTCCCAGTCTAGTTCTAGTTCTGCATTTGAGATTTTGGTTTGTTTTTATAACGGTTATTCTTTTAAGATTTTCCATCAATAAAGCTGCGCCTAAGTTACTTCCTGTTTCTGATTCCTGCATTTTGGGTCCTTCATCTTGCCTGCCACAGCACTAGCCAGGACAAAGGCAGTCAAACATAAGTCCCGGGGGTCAGAATGGACCTGACAAAGATTCCAGTCTTTCCAAAGCCCACTGGAGGGTTTTGGGAAATGGGAAAGAGGGAATACATTTATTTAAATGTGTTAATATGTTTTGCAGCTTTTCCTGCTGATAAAGAGCTCCTCCTTGGCCATTCATATTACACCAAAGTAATGTCCTGTGTTTTCACTATGCAAATTTCTGTTGTTTACAATCCACATAACAAAGGGCACTTTCTGTTTTATAATTACAAGAAAGAAACACTGTCCTCCCCACTTAAGATCAATGTGACCTGTGTGTGGCGCATGATGTACAATGAGTCTCCCATCCTTGGTCTGCATGCATCAAACTTTACACAGTGTGGATTTATTGAACCTTTGCTACTATCGCACAATGTGCGTGCACTCTAAGTTGTATAAATCTCAAATTGCAGTGGAACTGCGTGAGCATACACACATCTATCTCCACATTTAGAGATGGATGTACTGACACCCTCCATCGACTATTTCCTACTAACAGACCAGCCTTCTTTGCTATCGTTGTAAACCTGTCGATAAAAAGTGCACCAAATAACATCACAAGTCATCACAATGGCTCCACATCAAACTCACAGAAGTCTTAAACAAAAGCGCTAAGCACTTCTATGGCTATTTATAGCTTATATAATGTTAATTATTCATCACATGCAACTGCAAACCCTCTGGCAATAGTAGTTTAATCATCATCATCAAACTTCAGAAGGGTAATTAGTGACTTAGTGTTCACAGCACCCGATTAACACAGAGTAAAGAAAATATTTCACGAGGATAAAAGTATTACTGCAGTGAAAAAAGATTACTGCCCCAATTTGATATAATATTAATAGCGAGAACACAAAAACTCTTAATTGTGTTATTGAGTAACAGCAGCAGTTCTAGATTACCGGTCTGACTTCATATAGCATTCATACACAGTCACCATAATCTGTCAGTTAGCAACTTTCACTAAGAGTTTAGGACTGAGATTGTATCTGCCTGGTTTGAGGTGTGCTTCAGGTGAACACGCTCTCACTAACACACATTAATTCAAGTGATAAATGCAAATGTTTGGTCCATCATGGCCCGAGGTTGGAAAATACTTAAAGGATGAAGTTTGCCTTGAATGATTATGGAGCTGCACATTTTAAAGTTAGAGCTACGATGCATGTCCTAATACTTTGTTCAGTCCATGTGTTAAAATGTTGGTAGAGCAGAACATTTGGAACAAAACACCTGTGATAACATGACTTTTCCCAACTGATTCACTCGCTGCCTTTATTTTGTAGTATTTAATGTATACATTAAATACTACAAAATGTAACAATGACAGCTGCCGTTACCTCCTTCACATCATTCTTTGTCCTTGTTTCCTGAATTTCTGCTTCTTCCCTTTCTTCCCTTTTCATCCCGTGCTGGGCAACTGAGCACTGATGTCTCTTAATTGGAGCTCTCTGTATTGTCTCTCTTTACACCAGGCAGAAGAACTTTGCCCGAGGCATCGAACAGCAGCTCCCAGATGGCATGGTGGTGGCATCGGTGCCAACAGAGGCTCAATGCCACGAGGAGCTGTCAGACCCTGTGCCCGACCCAGAATACCTCACAGGTATGAAACCATATTTCATACTTTAGCACACAGCTGTGATAAAGCATTGTTATCACCGGTCTGTTGAAAATCTTCCTCAATCAAACAAAGAAGCAAAATAACAAATAAAACCTCACATAGAAATTAAGGAAACAATGGTTTATGTTCAGCCAGTAGCTTTTTTTCCTCATTACACTGAATCCCTGCTGTAAAACTGTCTGCAATGTCTACAGTTTTGGCAAGAAAACTACAGTTAGGATGCATTAGGCATAAATAATGTCCTCCAGAACTTTCCATAATTCCTCTGATATCCTGGGCTCAGCTTTTCTGCGTATGTTTGCAATAATTTTTGACTTTAACTGGGGTTACTTTGATGCTTTGTCTCACTCTCATTACTTTTCGTTTTAACAGTTTTTAGAAAGCTGTAAGGAAAAGGAAATAGAGCTTATTAATTTACCTCTGTATTCGATAAATACTTACCAAAGGATCAGCATTAGATCTTAGAATGGATTGGTGGATCTCCAGTTCGAGATCTGAAGCCTTGCTTGTTGTGCTATTTTGAATTGCAGTGCAGAGGTATTGCATTAAGTGTTTAGAAATTACAGCTGGTTTGTACATATTGCTGCATTTTCTAAGACTCAAAATGTGTTGGAGAAGTAACAATTTTAAATAAAAAGATTATTTTTAATACTTGGGTGGAAATACTCTGCAGTCATGCAAGTCTAGAACCAATGGTATCACAAAACACTGTATTTCTTCAAAAGTTGATTCTGTTCATCCGGACGTAAACGTTTCGTCACTCATCCGAGTGACTTCTTCAGTCTCAGCTGACTGCAGTTTTCCCCAATCTTATAAACTGTGATTGCAGCCTTTCCTCAACTCTCTGTGAATGGTACTCATGGCCATTGATCAGTGGGCTTTGATCAGTGGTTGTTGATCAATGGTCATGAGATTTGCATAATTAAGATTAAGGAACTGACCTCCCGCCCATTGTTCCTTCAGTGGGCTGGTTTCAGTCATTATGCACATGTACTCTTTATAAGATTTGGGGAAACCTGCAGTCAGCTGAGACTGAAGAAGTCACTGGATGAGTGATGAAGCGTTTCTCCCACAAAACGCTGCGTCCAGATGAACAGAATCAACTTTTGGAGATTTATTTACCTGGATGATTGAGAATGCATCAAGACGCTGTATTTCTTCTTTAGAAGCTCTGCCAGGTCTTTACTACAGTCGCTTCAGTGGTGGTGTACAGAGACATTGTGCACATACTTAACAGACCAACTGTGTTTACTCTTTGAAGTATTGCTTGCTTTACATTCCTGTATATATCTGAACTCATGAATAATATAAGAGAGGAGAGTGGTTTAAGTTTTTCTTTCTGTGGACTAAACTGAGATATTTACCATGTTGCATATTTGTCGATGTAAAACATAGCTTGTGCTTTATTATCCCTCATCAGCATTTTATTTAGTTATCAGGAAACACACTGCCAGCAAAAGCCAGCTTGTTATATTTTAAATGCACGAACACAATCCTTAAATAATTATTACATATTTATCATTTGTATTTTTTTTTAAACTGACAGCTGTCAGCTGCAGTATTCAATTCAATTCAATTTTATTTATATAGCGCCAAATCACAACATAAGTCGCCTCAAGGCGCTTCATAGATACAGAGAAAAAAACCCAACAATCATA
>NW_005190651.1:0-1471 GCF_000239375.1 Pundamilia nyererei
AAGCATATACTATCAATGAAGATCAACACACCAGGCTTCCTTTATATAAACTGAATTAACAAAACTAAAATCTCAGTCAGAATAAACAGACATTATCAGATGTCGATAAAATGATTAAAAAATTATAGAAAACATAAAGAAAATATACCAATAAAACACTTGCTGAAAATATGACAAGAGTGTGCACTCGGCTCTCACTAGAGCTCTGATACTTTAAACTGGACCCATTTAAATGTCAAAGCTTATAGTTCCAAAGCCCAAGAAAATATTTGCTTTACTTGGTTGCAAACTAAAGTAATTGTTTTGTTTTCTGTGATCCATCTTCTAATAGCTACAATTAAATTAGTGTAACAGATTTAGCAGCAGATTCAGCAGAGAATCAAGTACAACAACATTTCCACGTTTTCTGCATACTTGAATATATATATATGAATATATGCACATTCCAGTTAAACCTCTCAACTTTACCTGCTCTTTAACAGCTTATGTGTTCAGTGTAAGTTACCATAATCTTTAAATCAATATTTATATTCATACCTCTTTCAATTATTCATAGCTGAACAGGGTAATTAAAACCAGATTTAAAAAAAAAGCAACTTTTGTGACACAAACCTCTGACTTTTAGCTCAACGCAGCTCACTAAGCCAATAATCTTGTATCGATAGTGCACCGCTTAGCGTGAGTTTTCATGTGGCGCTACAAATGAGTTCTAGAGTTAAACCTTTTCCCACATGTTTTACATTCATATGGTTTCTCAAAATGTGTGTGTTCTTATGTGTTCTGTCAAAATAGAGTTACAGGTGAACGATTTCCCACATGTTTTACAATGATATGGTTTGACACCTGTATGCATTCTCATGTGTTTCAATAAGGAACTACTATATCCAAATACTTTCCCACAAGTTTTACAATGATATGGTCTCTCACCAGTGTGCATCCTCGTGTGTTTCACTAAATCACTATTAGAAGCAAACATTTTCCCACATGTTTTACAATGATGTGGTTTCACACCTGTGTGAATTCCCATGTGTTTTAACAGAGAACTACTGTATCCGAACATTTTCCCACATGTTTTACAATGATATGGCTTTTCACCTGTATGAGCTCTTGTGTGCTTCAGTAAATCACCATTATAAGCAAACATTTTCCCACATGTTTTACATCCATATGGTTTCTCACCTGTGTGAGTCCGCATGTGTTTCAGTAAATCACTTTTATATAGAAACATTTTCCCACATCTTTTACAATGATATGGTTTCTGACCAGTGTGCGTCTTCAGGTGTCTCAGTAAATCACTGTTATAAGCAAACTTTTTCCCACATGTTATACAAGAATAAGGCTTCTCACCTGTGTGAGCTCTTCTGTGCTTTGCTAAAGAGCCAGTACATACGAAACCTTTGCCACAAATAGTGCATGAATACGGTTTCTCGCCTGTGTGGATTCTATAATGTCTTGTCATTTCATAATTATA
>NW_005190651.1:2814-4000 GCF_000239375.1 Pundamilia nyererei
CCCTGGGGTGGGGGAGCACCAGCAACAGTGTGACCACTCTTCAGATGGCCTTGTTAAACATGAGGTCACTGGCTAATAAGACTTTTGTCTTAAATGATTTTATTCGCTCATCCGGACATGACTTGTTATTCTTGACTGATACTTGGCTTCGCCCTGGTGAAGCCAAGTTTCATTCTCAGAACTGCTTCCACCCAATTTCACTGTTCTGAGCTCACCCCGGACCATTGGCAGAGGTGGAGGGCTAGCTTCAGTTTTTAAAAACAAATTTCGATGTCGGCAGCTGTCATCTGTTCTGTACCCCAGCTTCGAGGTGCAGTTATTGGAACTGAACCGCATCCCTTCATTTCTTTGTGCTTTGGTGTATTGCCCCCCGAAATTTGTTAAGGATTTTATTTCTGAATTTGCTGACTTACTGGGGAGTGTTGTCTTATGCTATGATCGTATTTTAATTGTTGGCGATATTAACATTCATGTTTGTTGCAAAGACGACTCACTAGTCAAAGACTTCCTTACTCTTATTAATTCGTTTAATCTCACCCAGTGGGTAAGTGATCCAACTCACACAAAAGGTCACACACTCAACTTGGTACTGTCAAATGGTTTGGATATCTGCATCACGGACATCACGGATAAAGTTGTATGGGAAACGATTAAACATTATCCTTTTCTTTTCTCCGATCGGTGATCGCTTTAAATTGGGAGAACCTCAGGATTTCGGACCATTTTGTTTAATACTGTTATTAACAATGTTGATTTGTATAGTGATGGTTCTCTACGGCAAACACGCTAGATGAGCTCTCAGTCAATTGCTCATTTCACTGCTGCTTTTTTTGATTCCCCTCTTTCTGATGTTAATGGTATTGCGGATTTATCAGCGGAGGAACTTACCAACCTTTTTAATACTAGATGCGCCGACATTCTTAATTCGGTGGCACCTCTGAGGACAAAATGTGCCAAATTGTTACGCCAACCCTGGCTTAATGACACTACCCGCGCCCTTAGGTGTGAATGCCGGCACACTGAGCAAAAATGGAAAAAAGATAAACTCCATGTCTCGCTGGACATGCTGCTAAATCTACCTTCTTCTCTGGTATTATTAGGTCTAACTGCCATAATCCCCAAGCCCTTTTTAGTATTTTTAATTTCTTGATAAACCCTTGCCCCTTTACTTATAGGGATGCCTCCC
>NW_005190652.1:0-1311 GCF_000239375.1 Pundamilia nyererei
GGAATTTGAAAATAAATAACGGAATTTGAATGAAAACAACAGAATTAGAATGTACAGAACAGAGTTTGAATGAAAGCAACAGAATTCTAAAACAAACAATAGAATTGGAATAAAAAGAGAAGAATTAGAATGAACAGACAGGAGTTTGAATCAAAACAATGGAATTAGAATGAAAAGAAAAGAATTTGAATGAAAACAACGGAATAAACATGAAAACGATGGAATTTGAATGAAAACAACAGAATTTGTGAACAAACAATGGAATTTCAATTAAAACAATGGAAATAGAAAGATAAGAACAGAATTTGAAAGAAAATAAAAGAATATGATCAAAAATACCTTCCCAGCTGACAATTAGCGGGCTTATAAGGAACAGCTGCATTTCACTACCAGGCAGAGGTATTTGGCAGTCTTGTTCCAGCTAAGGTGGCTGAGAGCATTAGGCAGTTAAGCACTGCAGATCTCCTCAGGAAAGCTACTCATTTTAGTATTGCCCTTTAGAGAGTGGTAAGTGGGACTCTTGCGTTTATCATAATGTGGCATATAGTAGGGTGGACCTTGATGACTGTTTCCCTCTTTTGTTACAGGTTTGTGCTTGTGGTCGGGCGTGATTGCGGATGCCATGCAGGTGCATCCGCATGGCACCGCAGACCACGCCCCACCACAGTGCTATACTGCTGCTGTCTTGTGTTATGCTGTTTTGTTTGTTATGTGATGCTTTAATAGAGAACAGTAACTTGAGGTGTATTTGTTTTATGTAGATCTCTTTTACTAATTTAATGTTTTATGCTCTGTTTTATTGCTTTAGTGAAGGTGCGGCCGCTTGTTGAGGGGCAAGGCACGTGAGGTGGAATCCCCTCCCCGATGCATGCGAGTGTACACATGGGGCATAGGTAGATTGCACCATTTAGAGTTCCGTGTGAGTGACAGTGAGGTCTGCAGTGGAATTACACGGGTGAGTAATTAATTGGTGGCACCCGTGTGTGCGCGTGTGTGTGCGCGTGATGCTGTGATTGTTTTAGGGTAGCATCGTGGTAGGGAGTCTGGTCATTTTAATCATCAGTTGTTAAAGTGTTTTAACTATCTTGCCGTCTCAACCCTGCTACCTTAGGTACCTTTTTACAATTCTATGCTTTTAGTAGTAATAAATTTTGATTTGTGAAATTCATTTGTCTCACCTCTGCTGTTCATAACGAGTCTGATGGCTTTGGTAGCCAGTGTAACACTTACATTGGCTAGAGAAATCTTTCCTGGGGTGTAACTCCCTTATGGGCTCAAAATGTGGTCATAAATATTTTGTACTTGTAAATC
>NW_005190652.1:2929-3999 GCF_000239375.1 Pundamilia nyererei
GTGACTCTTTGGTGGGTTCATTTTTTTCATTATTAAAGTAAAGTTGTTTGAATTTTTTGAATACAGCAAGGTGGCACAGGATAAAACATATTTAAAAAATAATTTTTAATGCAATTCAGTTTCTTTACTGTATTACAAAGTTAATCAAAATAAAAAGATTTCATGAGAATATTATTTGGTTTTATTGAGTTTTACGCAGTTTGACATTTCATTGTTCCTTCAATGCACTTCATATGATATTAGTAATTGAATAAATCTTTTCTTCTTTCAGGTGGCTTTAGGAAGACATGTTTTCCAAAACCTTCAAAATAGGCTGGTGCAGTCCTACCAACAGCAGCCCTTGGACCTTGATCATATTGAGTTCCTCTGCATGAACGCATCAACTCTAGTCTGTTCTCTTTCTGCTCATATTAATGTTCCATCACTGGTAGGTTTATTTGATTTAGTTTTGGTTACCTTTAAAAATCGTTTCAATATATGCCATTCTTATGTATCTTATAATGTTAATTTTACAGTGTAGTAATTATGCTATACAAATACACCTGTCATCCATTGCTTTGTTAAATCCAAGATGAAATTTTGTTCTGTGTTTCAATATAAAGATTGGGGATAAGAATAATGATAGTAAGATGGTAAAACTGAATTCCAGGATTTCATCCAACTAAATATTTTAATGCAACCATTTTTTAGGTGGTTGAAGCTCTTCACCACCTCATCTGCCTCATCCATTCCGATATGGATACAAGAAGGTCTGCCATTGTTGTTGACAGCTCAGCTGGTGAACGGGGGAGGCCAAAGCTCTATGTTTCCAAAGACCACCTCAAAGATCTAATAAAGATGGACCTCTCCGTTCCTTGTATCTCCAAGCTTTTGGGCATATCGCAGAAAATAGTCCGACGAAGAATGGAAGAGTGGGGCCTCTCAATAACGGCAACCTACAGCTCACTATCAGATGATGAAATTGACAACTTAATTGCAGCCATAAAACAGGAATCAAAAAATCTGGGTTAGTTATTCATGTGAAAAATAATGCTTGTAATAAGGCTATTTTATTTTTCTTGCTAGCAACC
>NW_005190653.1:0-3999 GCF_000239375.1 Pundamilia nyererei
TAGACTAGGAATGTCTTGTTATTTCAGCTTGTCTCATTAACAGTTTCAACACTGTTCAGCGAGTAGTTTACAGACATGTCTGCATCTTCCATGCAAACTGCTGAAGACCACAGCAATCACAAGCAGATCGATGCAGCACTGTACACCTCTTTGCAACCTCCAGTAATCACTTGCCAACTGTTTAAAACTAAGGTCTAAGAACAAAAGAAGAGAGCACAAAAAGCAAAGAAATGACTGAACTGTACAAATAGAAAAGGCTAAATAACGTTGTCTTTAGCCAATAAGAGCAGTTTATTGTAACTGTGTTCGAGTTTGCATTACAATTAAAAATTTAAAAAATATTCTATTGGAGTCTTTCTTCATTTGTGTTAATCATTTGTGTTTTCTCACAGTCCTTTTGAAAGTTCTGATTGATGGTTGATCATTGTGAAAGAAAGAACTCAAGTTTGACTATCTCCATTACAATAGAGATCAAATGTGCCTATGTCCTGCAGTTTTTGCTGGTGGGTTTATTTTAATTTTTTCTAAGTAGGAAAGGGACAACAGTCTTTAATCACATGTTTATATGTAATATAGGAGGACAGTTGAATAGTGGAACATCTGTGATGCACAGAAGTATTAGTTAGTATATAGTATAAGTAAGGTTAAGCTACTACATAATACAGCGGCACCCCAAAAAGTACAGTATATTTACACTGTAAGATGTAAAATTAAAAATTAACCATACAAAATGCCTGGAAATTTACTTAAAATGACTTACACTATAATTCTTCTTTCTTGTTAAATCTTGAACTATTACCCCCTTATTGTAGTCTATTTACTACTAAGTATTTGTAGGTAAATATAATTATATTGTAATTCCAGGTGATAATACGTGGAAATTCCATTTAATTCTAAGATAATTACACCCTTTGTCAGGCCCGTATTAAAAAGTGTTTGTTACCTGAAGCACTTTGTTACTTCCCACCTCTGACCATTGGGAAACAAGCTAAAAGAGACAATGGTAAGTCCTTGGTTAGTGCTATTGCCAAGAGCTGGCAATACTTTCTTTTCAAATATCTTTAAGTGGGTGCTGCTTTTTTTTGTCAGTGGTTTTAATAATACGGCTTATTAAATTATGTATTTTCTGCTTCTCACTTCTTACACTTTTAAAAAATAATGTCCTTTCACATAGTTTACTTAAATCAGGAAAATAATTTTAGGCAACAACACTAACAACAACAATAATAATAAATATAAAAAGAAAAAGGATTTTGACAGTCTTTGTTTTTAATTAGTGAATCAATTATCAGCGAAATTTGCAGTTCACCGTCTAAGGCACGTCTTATTAGTTAATCATTTATTGCTGAGAGGTTCAGTAATTTTGAACAGGCAACATTGTGGTTGCCTAATGAGCCTGTCAGGACCCGCCCACTCCACAGCGGATCATGAATTCAGGAAGCTACCGAGCCGGCTTCGGTGAGACTAAATCATTCATTTTCTGTGTTGTGGAGCTTCATACGCTTGTAGCTAAGGCTGTTTATTGTCTTTTCAACAGAATTCGACAATTTGTGCGTGTAAGTAAACAAAAACAGGTGCAATCGGGCAGTTTTGCTTTTGTGCGGGAGGCGTTAGCTAGCATTAATTTCAGGTAGCGCTAGCTCGCCGTGAGTTTTCCGGCTTTGAATGGGCTCTGAAGAGTAAATATAGCAGACATTAGAGCTGGTTAAACCAGTAAAATTTGAGCGTGTGAGGTGTTTGTTACAATTAGCAGTTAACTATTATGACAGCTCTGAGGGTTGTCATTGAGACAGCCCGGATGTCCAAACTGTGCACTCATTGGACGGATGAGCCACGCTGAACTCTCCCATTGGATAGAAATGATGGCACGTTTTGTTTACAGCCTCAGCATCCTGCTCTGCTGTAATTAAGCGTAACACTATTAAAGAAATCTGTAACGTTATGATATGGCGATGAAGGGTTCATGCATTTCCTCCTCGTCAGTTTGTCTCTTCTTTTTGTCCTCTCAGACCTTATATCTTAGAGTTATTTAGAGTTTGACTTGCTGGTCACCCAGGTGTCTTTCAATGAAGTGTAGTGTACCCAGCGGATTATACATAACCACTGGTTCACTACCCATTGGTTGTTTTGTGGTAGGGTATTTGAACTCGCCCTTTTGGCCCAGAAAACACACTCGCCCCTTCTACCAGGCAGAGTATCATTATTGACCATAGCAAGATAACTTCCAACTACTGTGATATTGGATTAGTTACAGCAACACCACCAGCCTGAACCACTGATAGGATGCAGAATGGGTCCATTCTTTCACTGTGTACCTTCTGCTGTAGCCAGCCTGCTTTAAAGTTTGATGTTTTGTGCATTCAGGGATGCTCTTCTGCATACATTCGTTACAACCAGTGGTAATTAGTGTCTTATTCCCTTTCTTCCTCATTTCTGCCATCAGAATGGGGAAGAACTTTACATGCCTATATTAATTGAGTTTCTGTCATGTGATTGGCTTATTAGATATTTGTGTTTAAAAGCAGTTGAACAGCTGTAAAGATGAACTGGCAGGACACATTTACATTTACTGGTGCTGGCTTTTGTCATTATATATTTATAGTCTATTCTTTGGAGATCTCTATCACCAGTTCCTGTAATAATGTCTCTGACTGAAGTAGGCAGCACTCGATTGATCAATTTTGTGTGGAAGAAGAGTGAAATGATACTTGATAGTATCAGGCTATATGTGAACATGCACAGAGCCTGAGGCGAAAGGTCTAGGTTAGTAGACAAAGCTGATAACTGCTGTTTTGATACCTGTCAATTCTGACCAGGTTTTTAGAGTTTATTGAGCCAGGTAACACAAAGAAACAAGGTTACTGGTGCATTCTCTTTAGGCCTTTAAAGGCTCTAAGGCTTTTTTTTTAAGCCTTTCTAAATACTGAACTCCTAAAAAAATATTTCTAAAATGCAACAATATGGAAAACCTGGCATCATACCGATGTTTAAATTTGACAGATGATCCTGATACCAGCATTAATTATTTATTTCATTAATTTTTCATTGCTGTTTATTTGTCTTTGTTGAGCTCTGATCCAGGGCAAAAATTGATCAGACACAAAAAAAGTAAACCTCAGCCACCACCTTTGGTAAATGTTATTTTGTTTCCACACGGTAATCGGCAAGGTCTGACATTGCTGTGTGGTTAATAGCTGTGCATCCCAAAAGCAAGAAGAAAAATTGTCATATTAACATACGATAAAATATAACTAATATAACTTTTACAATCGTGAATAGGAAGCATTGTGTTATGTTATTTGCAGCTACACTTGCACAGGTAAATGATTCTGCATAATATGAGGAATAAAATGTTTAAAAATCCAGCTTTGTTTAGATTAATTACAGTTTTTTTTCCCATGAAGTGATAAATAATGACCAGGTGTTTCTTTTCTTTAATATTTAATTTATGTGTATTCTTGTATAATTGCTAAGTAGTCAAACATGTAGAATCAGTTGCACAGCTTGAGGAGATGATCTGGTACCTTGCTTTAGGTGAACACTTCACAACCGTGTTTGAATTTCTTAGCAAATTATCAGTATCCTACTGTGCCTGGCAAGCCTTATGTTGTCGGCAGCACTGCTGAAGGCGGTATCACGATGTTAATAAGGAGTCTTAAGGATATTTTCTGACACTACACTTGTTGAAGCAGCGCAATGTGTCCTACTATTAAGATGATTATAAAGTCTAGACCACATAATCATACATATGTGTAAAACAATAATATTAATTTTGTTTATTTTAATTTTAAATGACTAACTTGGAACCATTTATTGTTTGAGCAGACTTTTTATTTAATAACAGGATTTGATCAGATCTCAATATTATTCAGTGGAAAGCTGATAAAAGCCTGTTATGCACACCCTGTGGCACTGAATAATGGATCGTTCAGTGCCGTCAGAAATTAGAGTTCACCCACCATACTGTGGTCTTACAAATACATACAAAGGCAAAAACAA
>NW_005190654.1:0-960 GCF_000239375.1 Pundamilia nyererei
TTGCACAATCGGTGGCTGACTAAATACTTTTTTGCCCCACTGTAAATGCAATCCATTATTATTATTAAGAGCATCTTTAGGCCTGACTGTGCTCATCCTTCCTCCAACCTCTCCTTACCAAAGATAACAACTACATCAGTAATAGCTCAATAACAATTTCTGCAATTCCATTGTCGACATTCACTTTTAAACCTTGTGTAACATG
Source organism: Pundamilia nyererei (assembly GCF_000239375.1). NCBI lineage: Eukaryota > Metazoa > Chordata > Actinopteri > Cichliformes > Cichlidae > Pundamilia > Pundamilia nyererei. Next base: position 206 of record NW_005190654.1, read on the forward strand.
ATAAAACCTAAAAGTCTGAGTATTATTCTTTGTGCAAACAGCTCTTGCAGGTTACCCCGGACTTAATAATTAAATAATAATAATAATAATAATAACCTTTCCTTTGAGCAGCTGTTCAGGCTACTAAATTCATCCCAGAAATAACAAGTGACAAGCGCCCAGTTAGCTCTTAGCATTTCTCAGCAGCTCTGCCTCCTTTTCGACTACCAGGACATTTAAACAATGGATAATCCGTATACAAACAAATTCATGCTTTTCTCCTCAACAGAGAGCGTCCCCTGATTCAACAACAGCGCCGTAAAATAAGAAGAATGGCGCCTAATTACAGAGTTAATAATACTGACTTTGTAATAGGTCACGTGAAGATTCATCAGCCAGATTAAGTGTTTACTGACAATTGACAGTGATAGCGCACATCATCATCACTATTCCAATCAATCCTCTCCACACAGACAAGCATAAACACACTCGACTATCACTAAATCAAATTTAACACACGTTTGTAATGACACTAATTCAGTTTACAATAGGGTTCATTCGCTCGGTCAGCAGGTGGCAGTATCCTCTGGGGAGTAAACTGCAATTAAACGAACAGAAGAAGAAGAAAACCCCTGCACATGCACGGTACGGATCGGGTACTCAGATACTCTGACCTGTAACTATCGTAAAATGCTTCGACCGGTAGACACCTTTCGATAGGGTACCGATCGGGTTTCCGGTACGGAATCGGGTAGTGACAGTGACAGCAGCAGCCT
>NW_005190654.1:2469-3999 GCF_000239375.1 Pundamilia nyererei
AATGAGTTCAATCCAAATGAAACTAAAAAACAATGTTTGCCTGAGAAAGACAGAAAATTTAAAACAACAGATGTGTTTCCTCACCTCTCACGCTCTACACAAACCACAAGGACCAAAAAAAAGGACCAGGAGATTCATCGCAACTGGACTCTGGTTACACCTTAGAAAGTTGAATCTGTTCACGTGGATGCAGTGTTTTCAGTGGAAGAAGGGTTTCTTCACTTATTCAGGTGACTTCTTCACTCTCTGGTTGTTTATGTTAGAAAACGTGTCTGTAATACAGGCTGAGGAGAAAAAGACGTGTCTGCAACATGGGAAAAACTTAGAGGGCATTGAGATTGTACAGTGGCTTCAAGCTGAGAGCAGGAACAGATAGAAATACATATGAATGAAGTATTGTTTTCTTTCATTGCAAAACTATTAGTAACTGCAGAAGAACGTTAGCTTGGAGATAAGTCTTTGTATCTGGGAGAAAAATGGTTTAAAAAATGAAAGAATGACCCTCAAACTGGAACATCAGGTTTCAGTGTTTACAGTCGGATCCTGGAGCGGAAACAAACTGAGAGCTTTTTCACAGTTTGTTTGTTTACACAGCACAGCGGAAGGACAGTCAGAGCAGTCACGAACTGTCAGTCATGAACTCTGATTCAAGTCAAGTTGAGATCAAGTCAAGCCTTATTCACAGTCTGCAACATAGGTGATGTACCTCAATGAAAACCTACCTGAAAACCTGAAAAAAAATCAGAGTTCAACTTGAAGTCAGTTTTATAACATAAAATCATGCTTCTTATCACTCCTATATAACCATGTTTAGATAAAGATCGGTGTCAGTCTGACAGTCTGATCTGTTTCTTTATGGGATCATGTCTGAGGTCAGAGGAGGCTTTGTGAAGTCAAGTTGTTTCTGCTTCCTCAACCTGCTGGTTTGTGAGAAGTCAAATGGCAGACTTAATGAATTACTCCATGTTTCCGTGAGTTTATGCTAAATGGAAAGAAGGGGAGAAATGGTGAAAGGAGACCAGAGGTTAGCTTCACTTTTTATATTAAACTCTGTTGTTCAGGAATTTGAAGGGTGTAGTTAAATGAAGGTGACTGCTGCTTCTGCTGAGCTCCGCTCCCCTGTCCCCGCCTCCTTCCAGGCAACAGCTCACTGGTGTGTCCGTGTTTAGTTTCCAGGAGTGGAGTGGAGCTTGTTGTTGGTGTGTGTTTGAAGAAACTGTAAGTTTGCTTTGTTTCCTCCTTTAACAGTTTGTCTTTATGAGAATAATTTGTGCTTTGAAGCAAATATTTGCTTTGACAATTTAATTGCTTTATTTGTTTCCTCTTAACACTAAACTGAATATTTTCAGACTGATGACACTGTATTCAGCGATTCAATGATATTTAGTAACAGCTCTAGTTGGCTTTCACATTAATCATGAACTTAGAGATAATTAGTGTGAAGCTTTTAACTCTACTGAGTTCATGAATGCACATGAATGATTTGTGTTTCCTCTGCAGGTGAAGGTAGAAAGTGTGTGTGAGCTGATG
>NW_005190655.1:0-1362 GCF_000239375.1 Pundamilia nyererei
TGGTCAGGAGCTGAATGGGATGCTGATCCTAAAGGTTTTTAAAACCAAAGCCCTCTGTGTAAGGCCATCAAGGACACTTTTAGTAAGCTCCTAAAAGAATGAAAAGTAATCATGATTTGGGAAAAAAATATGTCAACTATTGGGCTTCTAGAAAAGTAGAATATATTTATTTAAAACAAGTGTTTGGGAGCAATCAATATGGATGTTTCTTATTTTAATCTTTTTAACATAAGCTATAATTACTTGCTTTTGATATGTGTTTTTGGTCTTTCTCTGTTGAAGAGTGAATCAGACAGTGTTGGTCAAGTTACTTGAAAAAAGTAATCAGTAACTAATTACTGATTACTTCCCCAAAACAGTAATCCCATTACTTCGCTGATTACTTATTTTCAAAAGTAATTAATTGCTTAGTTACTTAGTTTTCTGGCGATTCTTCAGATGATGAGGATTTAAATCAAGCCATAATTGCGAGCTTGGAGAATCAGATGTGAGTAACAAACATATGTGATTGTGCGTCCAAAGGCTTTAAACATCCGCTTTGTCCGTAACGACAGTATCAAACTAAGGAGCACTGTTTTACTAAAATTCAACATTTCAACATTTTCAGATGAAAATTTGGCTGCTATTTTTCACTGTAACACCCCCACAATGTCATTTTTGTGATACTCTTGGAGATTCCATTTTTTATATTTATGCTTTTGGTGTGAGGGTATCTAATATACACGTTGTCACTGTGCTGCCAGCTGTGAGGGCTCTGCTTTTGCTTTGAGCAGTCTGTTTTTATTTTGTCTCGTGAGGGTGTGTTTGTCAAACGAGATCCACGTCAGTTTGATTTTGTTACCACGAACTTTGTGTGAAGTTCACAACAGGCCACAGGCGCGATCCAGGTGAACGACTCCTGGGATCACCAGAAAATGAACAAAACACCCATTTCCTTCATCTTCTATGGAATTTCTTTCTGGAGGGAAGGCAGAGGAACACCGCTACGATCTCTAGCACAGGTGGGATATTTGATAATTCCTCACATCCTGGGTTCAGTCAGGACTGCTCCTCAACAGTGGCTCAGATATTTAGGAGCGACTGGAAGTCATAAAGCAGAAGAGTAAAACAAAGTGACCATGAACAGAACAGGTAACAGCTGACAGCAGCCACACCCACAGGTGACAGGCAGTCTGGAGCTGAGCCAGCATGAACACCACTGTGGTTCAGTGTTGTCCTGATGGAGTAACAGCAGCCAGTATGATCCAGGCTTTAGCTGCTGGGTCTCTGTGTGACCTCTCAGACTGTTTAACAGATCAGACACAAAGAGAATCAGAGCAGCTCTGTTCTTTAAAGACCAACATGAACCCACTCAGGTCACAC
>NW_005190655.1:2898-3997 GCF_000239375.1 Pundamilia nyererei
CTTCCATGAACACACCTCCATGTTTCTGTTTCTCTGACACACTGAATTCAAACAGTCTGAGGAAACAAGGATGAACTTAGAGCTCCTTCAGGCTCTGACTCACTGACATTTGCGACGAGTGGAATAATACCATACAGCTGTTACAACTGCACACATTTTTAAATCCATCACACTTTTGAGGCAGATTTTCTCCATAAAAATCACACAAAATGCTCTGAAAGGTTCATTTTATATCTTTTTAACCAAGCTTGATTTTTTCGATCTGACCCATTAGATCACTGATTGGTCAGATGGGTCAGAGCTGCTCCGGCTCACTCAGTGGTCTGAAAGATTCCTCTGCCTCCTCATATGTGATCCCAACTCTGCTAACAAGAGTTCAAACTAAACTAAACTCCTCACTGACATCCTGAAACATGAGCCAGAGCTTTAACTCCTGGATGTAACCCTGACATTGTCCCTGCTGCTGCTCTGAGAACCAGAATCTCTTTCTTTCTTTTCTCGTTCAGGAACATGAGGACCAGCTCATCATCGCTTTGTGTCATTTTCTTTTCACAGTCCAGTTTCTGAGGAGAAATTTTCCATAAAAACATGCTGTTTCTAGCTTACATGGTCATTTCAGAATTTCGTGTCGTTTTCACGCAACGTGTTGAATGTGTAACTTTAACTTTAACTCCGACGCTACAGAACAAACATCCAGGACTAATGGAAAAAATGTTTTTCTCTTTTAAAATCAAAGTGACAGCAGAGCGATCAGATAAAGAAACGTCCTTACAAACCAAATATTCGCAGCACATTTCTGTTTGTGGCAGAAACATCTGTTTCACATCATGTACAGCGGCCTCACTCAGGGCCTCGTTGGTCCAGCAGCTGTGAGTCCAGTAAAAGTTGAAGTTCTAATTCAGTTCCTTTACTAAAGTAAAAGTAAAGAGTACAGGTTCTGAAATATACTCAAAGTAAGAAAGTAAAACGAACTCGTTTCTACCACCTGCTTTTGTCCAAAGCTCACTGAACCTTATATTAATATAATAATTAAATATCAGTAGATGGAAATACAAGCTTTTTAATTCTGATTGTACTCAGCTTGAATCAAAGCACAGTT
>NW_005190656.1:0-1005 GCF_000239375.1 Pundamilia nyererei
ATCCCATCACACTAACAGCAGGATAACAGAGGTAGAGTGCATAAGCACGTACTATCAACCTGAAGTTAAAGGCTACTGGAGAGCTTCCATTATTTCTCGCAATAATAATAATAAACAACAACAAATAAGTTTGCCGAAGGCTTTTGTCAGAGGTGATGTTTTTCTCTCTTCACTGCATCACTTACAGATGGAAAACGCCCCTCCTGTGTGAGAAGCCAGATAACGCTGTTTGTCGACCTCGTGATGTGTGCTTTGTCGTATCGCTCTGAAAGCACACGGGGAAAACCGTGAATGAAATCACTCTCGGGAGGACCACGCTCGTCTCGCTGCATGATCAACTCACAAGACGGGTCTGTGTCGGGAGCACATCTATCACATCTGTAACGCGTGCAGAGGAAGTACCAGAAGATGATTTAGAATGTACAAATGGAACAACATGAGACTGCCAGAGGAAACTCCGTCATTCCTCAGCGTTCGCACTACTGGAATAATCGACTTCATGTATGATGTAGCACACGGCAACCAATTACATCCAGTGTTTTCAATGTCCAGCCTGCGGGCCCCGGCAATGTTTAATGTGACGACAAGGAGAGAGCGCAGAACATTTCATTCATACCCTACAATGATGCAGCAGCACAGAACCAAAGAGAGAGCACTCCTCTTCAGTCTCATAGAAGATTGACGTAGCCACTATGACCTACATCCACTTTGCAGCTTAAAGTCTCAGCACCAGCGTTTGATTTCTTTTTTTGGATGTAACCATATTTAGACTAGAGAGTGACGTAATCAAGAACAGCAAGCTTGGTAAGCGATCACATTCATAAACTGTATGCGTACAAAACATAAACACATAGAGACAAATGCTGCTAATTAGTGCTAATAGTTTAAAAAAAATTATTTTACTTGAAGCACAAGCTTCTTGGATGGATTTTACTTAAAGTAAAACACTTTATTTGACAAATAATTAAATTAAAAATGCCTGAAATAGATCGAACAACAGAAACA
>NW_005190656.1:2466-3996 GCF_000239375.1 Pundamilia nyererei
AAGTAAAAGAAAATATCTATTAGTATGTTTATCTAATGAAGGTTTATCTTATCTTATCTTAATCTAGACCTACTTTGAAACAAAATTACTATAAACCTAGGCTCTCAGGCTCCTTTGAATCCAACCTGTGTCTCTGCAATTGAATCACAGGGACCAACTGAGAGAACCAAAAAAGCCACTTTTGAGACCCTTGTACTGCCTAAGTCAGAGGTGTCGAACTCCAGGCCTCAAGGGTCGGTGTCCTGCAGGTTTTAGATGTGCCCTTGATCCAACACAGCTGATTTAAATGGCTACCTCAACATGTCTTGGAGTTCTCCAGAGGCCTGGTAATGTACTAACACTTTAGTTTAGGTGTGAGAGATCTAAAACCTGCAGGACATCGGCCCTTGAGGCCTGGAGTTCGACACCCCGGGCCTCAATAAAAGGGCAAGGTTGTGGTTTGGGTAGCGTTTGTGTGTGCGTCGTTCTGTCAACTCGTTTAGGGTGGGGTCATGTCAACAACCCATTAAAATCTGTCTTACATCCACCACAGTCTTTCACCCTGGAGAACCCATGGGGTCAAATTTGACCCCATGGGTTCCCTAGTAAACCAATGGGGTCTGACCCCATGGGTTCTCCAGGGTTAAGGTCAACTTAAAGATTTATTGGTCGAAAATTGACAAAAAGCCTTATATTATTACGTTATCCCTCACTACAGAGGATTTTGAATTTTGAGATATTCACATGCATGACGATCGACAAGCTATACATTTTAATAAGTTATACATTTTTGGAAAATAACCAGATAAAGCTTTTGACTTAATTCTACTTTGAATTAATCATTTATATCCGTCCAATTAAATTCCTAATTATATTGACTAATTATCACCTCTTTCTCTCCCCGTACTAGCAGCAGTGCATCTGAAGCCTGCAGCTACGCCACACAGCTGTTCCAGCTTTGCTACACAGCGTGCTGTATCACCCCCAGCAGCACCGCGTCTAACAGTGTTAGCATTCGGTAAAGCCTGTGAGAAAGACTGACAATGTTTGATTGTTTTTGTTTTGTTTTGGGGCATTTTCCCTGAAAAAAAATCAAATATTGAGTTTATGTTTTTTAATGCTATAGCATACAATTATATGTAATGTAAATGTAATGTAATTCTACATCTGTGTCAGACTTTTTGTTGTTTGTTTTTAATAAAAACTTCCAACTTCTTATTGATCTGTACTGAAAGTCCTGATAAAGCATATTCATCTCAGATAACAGTAATTAAAAAAACAAGGACGTATATTTCAGCAAATTAGAGAGAAATTAGAGACACATTTTCAACTGGCAAAGCTTAATAAGAATGTTCAAGAAATAAGAAGAAAATCTGTTTTTATCAGAACAAAGAACAAACACAACACTCCAACATTCTGACTGCAGTTCATAATGGAGAAAAAATAAAGTAACAGCATGAATACAAAGTAGGCTCATTAAAAGGCTTGCTATTCACACAAAGTTTCATCCCTTCCACTATGCACTCAGCTATCAGTCGGAGGGTGGGAAAA
>NW_005190657.1:0-1291 GCF_000239375.1 Pundamilia nyererei
TGAAGCAGCACTGGATCAATGCATATAACTGATGTGCACATGTCCAACAGAAGAAGGTCGTCATCGTCTGTCCTGCTCCTTATTCTGTCATTATTGCTCCCAGAAATGTGTTATTATTTCAAACATGTGAAGCTGAACTCTGACACATAACATCAAACAGCTCAGCAACCAGTCACACATTCAAATGTAACGCAGCTCTTTGAGTGTTTGAACCTGCTGTTGTGTTGCTTTTGTGTGCTGGTGTCACTGATGGCTGCTGCTGCTGTGACAACAAACACACAACCACTGTCATGTTGTCTCTCTGTGTGTTAGCAGTGTAGACCTTTGTTGTTAGGGCCAAAGGTCAAAGTTGACTTTCAAAATTAATGTAATGAAACCATGTGGAGTTTAATATCTGATATGAAAAGACACAAAGAGAGCTGAACAACACACAGTTTATTTTTTCTATACGACGTCACAATGACGCTATAAAGTGTCACAAAATCACACACTGCATGAAAACATCTTAAAATCTGAAGTTTTACAGGTTATAGAAGCCAAAGATTTCCAGTTCTGCTCCAATCATGTGAGTAAATATAATAAATACAAAGGTCAAAGGTCAGGGTCACACGAATGAGGACAAAGCTTTCGTTTCCATCTCCAAACATTAAAACAATATATTAGTCATTGGAGGACATGAACACTTTCTTTGTTTGAGCTTTTCAAAATATTATTTTTTCAGTGCAACATTATGTGACTTCACACTGACACAAAGATGAATATACTGCACTAGATTTACATATTAACACTGCTGACATCAGCACATGATCTATAAAACCTGATGATGTCATCAGGCTGACATCAGCATGATGTCGCAAACACATGATAAAACATGTTTTAGTAGAGCCCTCTTGTTCTCTCCTGTAGTCTGAGTGTAGCCATTACAACAGTGAGACAGCACTGCCACCATGAGGTCAAACTGGAGCATTGCAGGTAATAGGGAAAAGGAAAACACACAAACCTCTATTTCTGATGTGTTTGACAGGAGGTTGTTGATGATTTCACAACATTGTATGTGACGACACTGGTGATGTCATCTTCTCCATCTGCTGAAATGAGTTAAAGTAAACACTTTTATGATTTAGGAATCTAAATGGACCAAATTATGACCAATTCAATTCAATTTTATTTATATAGCGCCAAATCACAACAAAAGTCGCCTCAAGGCGCTTCATAGATACAGAGAAAAACCCAACAATCATATGACCCCCTATGAGCAAGCACTTTGGCGACAGTGGGAAGGAAAAACTCC
>NW_005190657.1:2697-3996 GCF_000239375.1 Pundamilia nyererei
ATGTGTGAGAGAAAGCAGCCTCTCATTATAAGACACTGTGAGTCTCTGCATGCTGCCTTTATGGAGCTACAGCTGTTTGTGTACACTGAACAAAAAGCTTTGTAGCTGCATCCTGACTCCTGACACTACAACACATCACACTGACACACGTTACACTTCTTTGTCTCTGTCACATCTGGATTACAGATGTTAACTCCACACAAACTCCACCCTGCCTTGTGTCTCCTCCACACACAGACAAACTGAATCCAGATGAAAATAATCCTCCTGTACTTCTTGTTATCTCAGAGAGAACCTCAGTTTAGTTCAATCTCACCTGCAGAGACGAAGACAAGGACAAACAGCAAAGTGCAGCAGAGCAGCGCAGTGCCAGCAGCCATCTCTGTGTCAGTATTTGTGCTGATCCGACTCTTAGTTTGTTCTAAATGTCTGAGTCTGTCGGAGTTTTCAGTCAATAACAGAGCCTGACTTTAAATACTGACTACATCAGATTACATTTAAGCTTGAAATAAAGCTGAAAGTCTGCTTTGAAGAACAGATCTGACTTTCAGCGGCTCACTCGACTCTGCGGTTTGTGGTGCATTCAAGAACCTCGGAGACCTCGCCCTCGGTTTGATTAAGCAACTCACGGATGAGTTACTCACCCAAGTCTTGTTCATAAGAAAGGGTAGAAGTGAGCGCGAGACAGATTGGTGCTGTGGTTTCAGTGATGTCGATGCTTGGTTTAAGCATCTAACAAGGATGTCTCCTGGGTGAGGTGTCTCCTGGGAACACCTTACTGGTCCCAGGCTGTTCCATCCACGACCCAGACCGTGATAAGCGAAAGGAAATGGATGGATGGATTGATGGAAAAATAAATAAATAACCTTCCCTTCTATCTGGTGACAAGTGTATATTTTTTATTTCTTTTATGATTTTTGGATTTTACTTTTCTTTTCTTGGACTAAATTCAATTTTTAGATTTGGATGTTTTTGACTTCTTTTTTTTTAAACCTCTACCATCCTGCATCTGAGTCCTATGTTTCACAAATCAATGCAACAAATCTTTCCTCATGCAAAACATCAATGGTTTTTGGCTTTGTCCCAAAATAAAGAGCAGTTGTACCTGGGCCTCCTTGTTCTGTTTGTCCATAACAGACATCGTCATCTCTCACTGCTGGGTAGACCACAGCTGTATCAGTCTCTGCAAGGTAAACCACATAAAATTACCACAGCAACAGCACTGTTACAGTGGCTTGCAAAAGTATTCGACCCCCTTGAACTTTTCCACATTTTGTCACATTACAGCCACAAACATGA
>NW_005190658.1:0-1286 GCF_000239375.1 Pundamilia nyererei
GTTATTACTGTGCAGATCTGAGGGGTCAAAGGGTGAGGAGGTGGAAGTTAAAGAGATGCTGACAGCGTTGAAAAAGGAGGAAAGTGAACAAGAATGTCAGACGCCAGTCAGGGAGGGAATTCCTCAGGGAGGGAGTGAAGCACCCGACTTAATTAAGAGTTTGTTTGTTGGGCGGCAGCGCTGACACACACAGGAGGACACACTGTTCGTCTGAGGTCAGCTATGTGTGTGCTTGCTTTGAACACGTGTGCTCTGTCTCTGCAGAGTTGGAGGAGCTGCTGCTGTCGCTGAAGCAGGTCCGGGGCAGCCTGTCGGACCAGCAGAGTCACAATGACATCGAGTTGGTCCTCGCTCTGCTGAACAAGGTAATATTAGCGAGCGAGGTCTCGGCCCGCTGTGTAATTGTGGCTTCTTTGTGAGACTCTGCGGTCAAAGACTCGTCACTGCTGTCTGAGCTGCAGCTTTGTGGTCCCGGACACTTCGAGGCGGGGCTCTCTCCTGACCCAGGGCAACTTTTAGCTGCTGGGTCCGGTCCTGATGCGCAGTGAGAGACCCTCGGGCTGGTGGTGACTCTGCAGACGCTCTCACATGGTGCAGGTGTGCACTGACTGTGTTTGTGTGCTTTTCTGAGCAGCAAACAAACACAGACCTGGCAAACCGCACGTTTCAGTGCACGAAACCGGAAGAAGGAAAAGGCTCGCCGTTTTCTTTGACCGTGACCACGGGGTCGCAGCGTCAGCCTCGGGTTGCACTGGCGTTTGAAAGCTGTCACTCAGCAGGGTGACACCTGCAGTGTGATTGGTTTCTAACAGAGCTTTAATCCAAAATCATCCTTCAGTGGGCCTGTAAAGTGGTCATCGTGACGCCGTCTGCCTGCCGCTCTGTTGCACTTAAAGCTGCAGAAACATGGAGACGTGAGGTTTTTAAAATCCGCTCAGAGCGTTAATCTTTGTCACAAAGCCGTGTGGAGTCATGTGGCTGTTTTCAGCCAGTCAGATGCATGAAAGAGCGCATTCCTGCGATGCTTTGGAGTCAAAGTCGACCCTCCTGAGTCGTGCTTCAGAGCCTCGCTGCTGCCTGAAGCCATTCGCCCACATAGAGACGTCTGAGTGGTTTTTGCTCTGCTGAAGGTTTGTTTTATTTCTGCCACACGGATTAGTGCAGGACTTCCTGTGAGCTCATTAAAATAAACTGTACTGATCATTTGAGGAAACTCGCGCTCTGATTGGACTCATATTTCCTCACAGTCATGAGCTGAACCGAGGGTTTGTTTTCACAGCGTCACT
>NW_005190658.1:2818-3995 GCF_000239375.1 Pundamilia nyererei
ATGAGCGTGAGAACCGATCTGTTAAAGTCCTTACTCACTGCTCGTGCACTTACCCAAAGTTTCCTCCTCTTCTTCTTCTGTTCTTCCTCACGTCACCCCAACGCTGATCAATCAGCTCTGTGTGTGTACAGTAAGTACACACACAGAGCAGACGTGTAACAGCACCACAGCAAGGCCTCTATGAAGGAAAACACGGGTGTGCTTTTGTCTCTCCGTCCATTTTCTTATGGCTGGGTCGCGGGGGCAGCAGCCCAGACCTCCCTCTCCCCAGCCACCTCCTCCAGCTTGTCCTGGAGAACACCAAGGCGTTCCCAGGCCAGCCCAGTAATGTAATCTCTCCAGCGCGTCATGTCCCTGCCCCGGGGCCACCACCCGGTGGGACATGCCCGGAACACCTCACCCAGGAGGCATCCTTGTCAGACGCCTGAACCACCTCAGCTGGCTCCTTTCAATGTGGAGGAGCAGCGGCTCTACTCTGAGCCCCTCCCGGATGGCCAAACTTCTCACCCTATCTCTAAGGGAGAGGCCGGCCACCCTTCGGAGGAAGCGTATTTTTGCCGCCTGTATCCACGATCTCGTCCTTTGGGTCACACCCACAGCTGGTGACCATAGGTGAGAGTAGGGACGTAGATCCACCAGTAAATTTAGAGCTTTTACACTCCGCTCTTTCTTCACCACGACGGACCGGTGCAGCGCCCGCATCCCTGCAGCCGCAGCACCAATATGTCTGTTTTTTTTCATTAAACACGAGCAAAGTTTCTAATAATGTAAAAAATACGGCTGGACATGTGACAGGAAGTGATCAGAGCGGGGGTGTCTGCTGCTGTTTCAGGTCAGGAACCTCCTGCAGGCGTGTCACAATAAAGAAGGCCTGGAGCTGCACAGCCTGCTCTCAGACACACATCTGCAGGTACACACACACCTACACTCGTTTCCATGTCCCCACAAAGATGTCTAAACATTTACAGTCACACACAGATTTCTGTGTGTGTGTGTGTGTGTGTGTGTGTGTGTGTGTGTGTGTGCGCAGTCGTTGCTTCTGACCCATGACAGCATAGCAGAGATGGAGATGCAGCTGGAGCCGCTGCCCGCCGAGGGCGAGATGCTGACGCAGTGGGGAGGAGAGACCGTGAAGATTGTTCGCATCGAGAAGGCCCGAGACATCCCTCTGGTACAC
>NW_005190659.1:0-1493 GCF_000239375.1 Pundamilia nyererei
TTTTAGTTTTCCATCGTGTGGTAGTACCTGATAACGGGCACTTTTTAGTACCTGGTTAATGACTTTTACCATGAATTAATGTTTCAATCTTAAACACGATCAACCTGTCTGTAATAATCAGTTATGTGCCACAGGCCTTCAAACTGGTAGTTGGTAAACTTTTACTTCAAAAACACAACTTCCTGACCCAGCTGTCTTGGCTCATTATAGGCCAATTGCCAACCGTCCATATATCTCAATTATTCCTGTCTTCCACCCCTTGGTCAGCACATGTGTTCCCCTCCCTGAGCCTGGTTCTACTGGATGTTTCTTCGTGTTAAAATGGAGTTTTTCCTTCCCACTGTCACCACAGTGCTTGCTCATAGGGGATCATATGATTGTTTATTAAGCTGTTCTCAATTGTAATGGAAAAAGAGTCGAGCTGAGTCATACAGTGTTGAGCTGATCCAACTGGGTACTAATGAAAAATGGTTTATATGTGTAAGGACTAGTTCCTCTGAAAAGGTGGATCCTAATAATCTGAAGTGATTCACAGTTGTTGAAAGGCTGGAAGGTGGAGTGTTGACAGTCTTTGACTGGAAGCAACTGGTCCACCTACTGTCTTTAGGATAACTTGATTGTTCCCAGTCAGACCAGTGACAGTGGTGTCATCTGCAAACTTCAGGAGTTTCACAGATGCTTCTCCTGAGGTGCAGTCATTAGTGTAGAGAGAGAAGACCAGTGGCAAGAGAACACACCTCTGGTGAAGCCCACTGTTGATGGTCTGTGAGCATGATGTGAATCTTGAATCTTGAGGAAGCTGGTAGTCCTCTGACAGGTGGAGGTGGGCACAGTAAGTTGGGTGAGCTTCTGCTGCAGGGTGTCTGGGATGACTTTGTTGGATACAGGTTACTGGCGCATGTCCCAGGTTGGTCGAGGTGATGCAGGATTTACTGCAGTCCCATACTGATGCATCCTCAGCTGACCTGTTTGCCCAGTAGGGAAACTACAGGGTGTCCAGCAGAGGCTTTGATGCCCTTCAGGTGTCTCAACACGAGTCTCTCAAAGGACTTCATGACCACAGATGTCAGGGAGACAGGCCTGTAGTCCTTTAATCCTGTAATGGATGACTTCTTTGAGACTAATAGATTACATTTTATTACATTTTTACTACTGTTGACATTCACTGCAACCATCTCAGAGCTCTTTCTCTTTTCTGTGGGTGGTGCATGGCCATTCCTAATTCGTAGCTCACGAGATAGAGGATCATTTATCCGTTTGAAGGTCAGTGGATCGATCACTGGCTCCTGTAGCCTGCATGTTAAAGTCTCCTTGGACAAGAACTTTCTCCTCAGGATACTGAACCCTGAGTTGTTGCTGGTCAGAGTGCAAATCTGAGAAAGCACTGAGGCAGAGATAACAGTGGTGTGTGTGTGTGTGTGTGTGTGTGTGTGTGTGTGTGTGTGTGTGTGTGTGTGTGTGTGTGTGTGTGTGTGTGTGTGTGTGTGTGTGTG
>NW_005190659.1:2174-3994 GCF_000239375.1 Pundamilia nyererei
TTCTTCACTCATCACCTACCTGACAGCTGACACCTCACACCTGTTTCTCACCTGCAGGTCAGACAGGAGGACACACAGAGGATGGAGGGAAGGAGGATGGAGGGAAGGAGGATGGAGGGAAGGAGGATGGATCTGTTGGCCTGAAAGTTGGTCTGTCAGTTTCTGCTGTTCTTCTTCTTGTTGCTGCTGTTGGTGGATTTTTGATCTACAGAAAACATGAAAAAACAAAGAGTCAGGATCAACCTGCTGAACTGTAGTCTGTTTGAAATGTGAGTTTTTACAGCTGAACTCCTGGAGTCTGAGTTTCCTGCTTCATTTAGTGTTATTAAACATTCAGAAGATGATATGAGGACAGACATCAGTCAGCTCTCAGAGATTTGAACTTCCTGTTTTTGTTTGTTTACTTTGTGTGCATCAGTATTAGTTATTAGTTTGTTTTAGCTTCCAGGTTAGTCGCTCATCTCAGAGGAAGAGTTTATGTTCTTAAACAGTGTTATTTACACTTTTGCCTTATTTATATGTGGAACATTCAAGACTTCATCATTCAAACAAAGAAAAGTTACAAATCTGAGAATAAGATCAGTGATATTCAACAACAAAAACCATTTTATGTGACAAACATCTTCTTTGTCTCTGATGTTGACAGAAATAAGTTTGTTCACAGTGATGAATTCAGCGTCGTCTCTGTCACAATATCAGAATCAGTGAGTTTGTGTCATCTTCAGGTTCAGCTGTTTGTGAGGTCAGACTCAGACTGATCCTCATGTTTAGATGTTACACAATAATTCCAGACACTGACTGACAACACAAACACAACACAAAGTGCTCAGGGTCCATTTATCAGCTAGAACTGAGTGACTGAATAATCTGATATCATTATGAAACCAAAGAGAAATGTGTTACATGGAGCTGCAGAGTCACATGTTTCCTCTGATCTATGAAGCCTTAACTTGTTCCTCCATGAAGGAAACTCTTCAGTTTAAACACGTCAAGATTATTTATTATTTTATCTTTATACCAGTTTGTTTACTGATAACGTTTTACACGTGTTACTCTTCAATGTTTGTCTTTGTTTCCTGTCGCTGTAAAAGTTTCCTGACCTGCTGTTTGAATGTGTGCAGATTTGATCTCACCTTGAGTGTAACGGTGTGAATATTTATATATTTAACCTGATATTATTACAACCTGTGATCTGTGTTAGCTCAGTAGCCCCTCTCAGAGATAGGAGATAAATGACAGAGTTGAATATCTGGCAGTTCATGGGATATCAGTATGATGTGAGTTATTGAGCACAACACACAGTTTGGTGTATTAACATCTTTGTGCCTGTTATATGAAACAAGCATGTTAAATTACTGCCTATTTAATGAGAAGAGCTACAAGTTGATTTGTTCTTTTGAATTTTGAAGTGACATTCAGCTTCTGTGCTACTAAAACCTACTGTTCTTGTATAATGTGTCTGCCAGACCAGAACATTCTGTTCATATCCACATAGTAAACATAATCTCTAAAAGATAAATAATTGGTTGTCTATGATTGTCTGCACACCACAGAGTTGAGGCATTAACCAAACATAGTTACAACATCACCACTAAACTGAGGCCACTTCCACTGTGTGAAACAGATGGAAACAGGCATGAACGTAGACTCAAAATGAGCAGAGAGTTTTGTAAAGAACTCATGAATACTGTTCAGACCAGGAGTGACATGTTTAGCCGCATGTTCTCCTTAAATTGCTGGCTGTCTGAGTGGTGTCCCAGAAACGATGTGGGCTTCATAGATAATTGGCAAACCTTCTGGAGGAAACCTGGTCTTGTTAG
>NW_005190660.1:0-994 GCF_000239375.1 Pundamilia nyererei
ATTTTCCCCACGGGGACCAATAAAGTACACTTTCTTTCTTTTCTTCTTTCTTCTTATTCTCCTGCCTTCTATCTCTCTGGTGTACCTCCTCAAGCGGCTGGCCAAGGCTGTGAGTCTTTGCTTGGCTGTATTGGTCCTTTTTAATTGACCTTTGTTGTTTTGTTTTTTTTTAAAGTTATTATAGACAGGACAGACATGATTGGGGGATAGAAAAGAGAGAAAGGAAGAAAGCGGGGACGAAGGACAGTGAGAGAAGACACAAAAAAATATCCACTGGATCACCTGTTGAAAGAAAAAAAAGAAAACAAGCAAAAAGAGAACAACACAATAAACACAACACCACAACAATAACTAGATAATTGTAAGTAACAGTAAATACTAAATATTAAATGTTCTTGTGCAGCACACAAGACCGACACAGCACAGTGTGCTTTGAGGTAGCAGCCCAGCCAAGGAAGATATAGTTTGTGTCTGTGTATACCTGTGTGTATACCTGTGTGCACATTTCACCTACTCCACATTTCTGCGAGTAGTTGGTTGTTTGGTGTGTTTTCCACATAGCGTAGCGGGATACCCTCCTTCCTAACTTTTCTTCACATTTAAAATTTCTTATATTCCATTATACAGCCATAAAGTACTAAAATCACTCTTGGTAAAGCATCTTTATAAGCCTGTACACGTACCGTAATGATGGGATGTATACTGTCCTGTTCAGTCTGTATATTTCTAATAGTCCGTTAGCTGCAAATACCTACACAGATCTTTACTTGTAGGATCATATTTGTTTTTTAATTCTTGGAACCTTTAATTTTGCCTGTTTGATCACTGAGCACATGTCTGTTCACTTTTTCCGGTCCATCGTTTAAAGATGTTTTCTTTCTATGTTTTTCCATTTATTTTAAGTCTAGCAGTGGGATTTTTGTCCATCCATCCATCCATCTTCATCCGCTTTATCCGAGGCCGGGTCGCGGGGGCAGCAGCCTAAGCAAAGAGG
>NW_005190660.1:2211-3989 GCF_000239375.1 Pundamilia nyererei
CCCAGGGAGGCTGAGGAGTGTGATCCCCCTGTAGTTGGAACACACCCTCCGGTCCCCCTTCTTAAAGATGGGGACCACCACCCCGGTCTGCCAGTCCACAGGTACTGCCCCTGATCTCCACACATTGTGTGCCGGGTGGCGGCCAGGAGCGGAGGCCCTGGCGGACTGACCCCCGGCTGCCAAGACAAGACTGGGATTTTTGTAATTTTCTTTAATGCACTAAATTGCCTTTTCATTAAATCCAAATCTTCTTAATATTAAATATAAAAACTCCCAATTAACTCTGTCAAATTCCTTTTCTGTGTCTAAACTGATCAAGGCAGCAGGTGTTTTATTTCACTGTATTTTAATGGTCTCCTTATATTTTCTTGTGTTAGTCTGTGCCTATCAAAGGATTGAAGCCTGTTTGACATTGTACTGGCATGTATCTTACAATCTACACTCTGGATAATGACTGGTCTGTCATTTTACATGTTTCTTTATTGTTTTAGGAAGTACGGTACTGACTGCTTCCCTCCACTAGGGGGGGACAGTTTCATATTTTAAATCTAGTTAAATGTGGTCTGAAGTATTGCAGCCAGCTGTCTGATAGAAACCCGATCACTTATTGCTTGTTGAATTTCCGTTGGTGTTATTGCTGATAAGTCCATTCTGTTGTGCACCTATGGTGGGCAGATCCAGTGTTTCCTCTTGGTTTAGGGTGGACGTTTGTGTGTCGAGTTCCTGTATTAACCTCTAAAAATGTTCATAATGTCAATTAATTGACTTGTGTTCAGATCTCAGATTTTATTGATGGTTCTGGTGTTTTCGTATTCTTCTCACTAATTTTGCAGCTTGAGGCCCTGAGTGGTAAAATGTGTGTTTCAATGTGTGTTTCTTTTGTATGTATGATTGTAGGGTCCACCTTATGATATAAAGCACCTTGAGGTGACTGATGCTGTGATTTGGCGCTATATAAATAAAATTGAATTGAATTGAATTTAGTTTCAGTATCAATGAGTCAGGGTCAGGTATGTTGTGAATCTTCTTTCTGGGCTCTGTGGTTTGATTCTAAAGGCTTCACATCATCGTAAAGATTCATAAATTCTTTTATTCTCTCTTTTTTAAGATTGCTTGAGATTGCAAGTATTTTACCCATATCACTGCACCATTGTTGCTTTCACCTAAGTACTTCTGTGTTTCAAGTTGGATTTGTGTAACAACTTTTTCATTATTCAAGATTCCTGCAGCCTCCATATTGTATTTTTCCTACCAGGGTCTACATGGTCTAAATGGTGCTGTGATCAGCCTTAACGCTGAAGATGTCTGCTGAAAAGAGCTGAAAAAGTTGAAAGTTGAAGAAAAAAAAAAAAAAACATTGCCCTGAGCAGGATTCAAACCTGGCCCTACTGGTTTCAAGGCAGCTACTCATCTCACTGAGCCAAACTGATTCTCACAAAGAAGAGGTGGAGAGACTGACAATTGTGCTGATAAGAGGTGAAAAGGCTGAAAACTTTGCAGAAAAGAGGTGAATCAGCAGAATTACTGCTGAAAAGAGTTTTTTTTCTGAAAACAGCAGAAAAAACTGAAAATTTTGCTGAAAAGAGTTGAATGAGCAGAATTTCTGCCGAAAAGAGTTGAATGAGCAGAATTTCTGCCGAAAAGAGTTCAATCAGCAGAATTTCTGCTGAAAAGAGTTTTTTTCTGAAAACAGCAGAAAAAACTGAAAATTTTGCTGAAAAGAGTTCAATCAGCAGAATTCTGCTGAAAAGAGGTTTTTGCTGAAAAGAGCTGAAAAA
>NW_005190661.1:0-3989 GCF_000239375.1 Pundamilia nyererei
TCTGGACCGGGATTAGGTTGCACATTTCCAGATAAAAGAAGCAGAAGAACAATAAAACATTTTCTTTTCACAGATTTTTTTTGTAGGATTACAGACTGATTTCTCTTAGTGCCCAATCTCTTTGGGGGGTGAGAAGATTGGAAAATAAACCAGTAATATGGAATGAATAAATCAGTTAAATCAGTTGAAATGAGATCTCTGCTGATGATCACGTTTGAGAAACTTCTAAAAGATGTAAAATCCCACTCCTTTCCCTTTGAGAGGAGTAAGAAGTATGGTGTCTCTTGCTCCACAGACTGTTCCTGCACCTCATGTAGACAAAAAGCGGTCTTCATTACAGGGTGGTTCTGGGAATGTACCAGGGCCAGGTGGCGAAACAGACCATCATCCGCCGATGGGCTGTAGTGACCTTCTTGCTCATGGGAGGCTGAGTCATCAAAAGGGTAACTGGCGACCACAGTGCCATCATGCAGGCCCCCTGACAGCAAAAATCCCCTCTCCTGGATCCATCTCATCACCTCCATCACCTCGGGGATATCAGCTGGATCCACGGTGGCCAGATTATAGTCAAGGGCTTTGCATTTCCTTCTGTTGACCGGAGACTGTAGTTTGGGTACAGCAGGTGGAGGCCCAGGCAGCCGAGGTGGAGGACCAGGCAGCCGAGATGGGGGCCCAGGCAGCCGCGTTGGTGGCCAAGTCAGCCACGTTGGTGGCCAAGGCCGCCGAGGTGGAGGCCCAGGCAGCCGAGGTGGAGGTCCAAGCAGCTAAGGTGGAGGACTGAGCAGTTGAGATGGAAGCCCAGCTAGCTGAAATGAAGGCCCAGGCAGCCGAGGTGGAGGCCCAGGCAGCCGAGGTGGAAGCCCAGGCAGCTGAGGCAGAAACCCAGGCAGCTGAGATGGAGGCCCAGGCAGCTGAGGTGGAGACCCAAGCAGCTGAGGTGGTAACCCAAACAGCAGAAGTGGAGGCCCGGACAACAGGGGCGTAAACACTATTAGCTGAAGATGTAGCCTTACTAACTGGGACGGTGGTTGTAGCACAGTTAGTTGAGGTGGAAAGCAATGCAGAGATAGCTGTGCCCATAGGCTAACTAGGCTAATTAGTTGTAGCCAGTCCAAGTCACTGATGTTTAAATTAAGTCCAGGATTTAGTTCTGTATCACCAGCCAAAAGTAGCATCAGAACAAGTTTCAGAATCTCCAGCGATAGTTGTGGTATATTTGATTGTTCATGTTTACCTGGGAGTGGTCTAGCATGACCAAAATCCAAGAATCTTGTGAACAAAAGATGTTGACTTCATTTGGCTGGGAAAGTGGTATAATTATCCAGCTTTCTTGGACATGTCGAACTCCACAGAATATAAAAATGTATAAAATCAAAAAGACAAGTTGATGTCAAGATCCAGGGGTTTTTAGATGTTTTTTTAGGTGGGTTTTTTGGCAAAAGCACAGTACCTGCCAAGCTGTGTGTCTGCACCCTAGCAGCCATCTTGAGACGATAACTGGGATAATTTAAGTGATGAATTAGTTTCTGCACCTTAAAAGTCACATTTTTGTGAACAGTGTTAGACCTTTAGAGAAGGGAGTTGGCATTAATGCTAATGATCAGCTGACGGTGACTCTCATTGTCGCAAAGTCAGATTGTATAGAAGACCGTGTGAAAATAACAGAGCTCCTCACTTGATTTATGATGTCAGTAGACATTTTCCTCATGTCCTGATGGCAAATATAAAGTCTAATTAAAATACTGGAAGGTGTTTAGTTAGACTTAGACTTAGAGACTTAAAGCTTTTTATTGTCATTGTGCAGTTTCTTGCACAGCGAAATTGGGTAGCTGGACCACAAAGGTGCAAAAGTAAGAAGAAGAGAAAACAATATACAACAAGGGGGGAAAAATAAATAAATAAATACATTTTTTAAAAGCAATGTATATGTATACATATATGTGAGTGAAACTATATACATGGTGTATGTGTAAGAAACATTGGAACAGAAACATTGTGGGTCTGTATACAAGGGCAGTTATATAATATAATAAATAAGGGTGGAGGGGCTATGTTCATTTAGGGTGGAAATGGTACTACTGGGACCAAAATATTGCACATGAGCCAAAAAATATTGCACAGAACATGGGAAGACTGAGATATTGCACATAGATGATCAACAGCAGTGTCAGAGTGGATGTGTTGGGGAAGTCTGTACACACTCTTAGTTTGCATTAAGAGTTCTGACAGCCCACGGGAAGAAGCTGTTCTTTAGTCTGTTGGTTTTGCACCTGATGGATCCTTTTCCAGAGAGCAGGATGTTGAAGAGGTGGTGGTTAGGATGGAGGTGGTCCTTTATAATTGCCCTGGCTCTGGAGAGACATCTTAAGCTGGCAATTAAGTGGAGTTCTCTGCAGTTCTGATGACCCTCTGTAGTCTCTTCTTGTCAGCTGTTGTGCAACACAGGGATGGCATGCACCAGCACACTCTCGATAGTGGCACGGTAGAAGGACACTAGGAGTTCAGTCTGCAGCCTGTTCCATCTGAAAACCCAAGGAACTTAAAGGAGGACACCCTCTCCACACAGTCACCTTTTATGTTTTCTTGGTGTTTAGGGTGAGGTTATTGTAGTTACACCATTCTGATAGTCGCTGGACCTCATCCCTGTCGGCAGTGTCATCATCGTTGGTGATGAGCCCCATCAGAGTGGTGTCGTCTGCAAATTTGATGATGATGTTGCAGGTGTGCGTAGGGGTGCAGTCACTGGTGTAGATGGTGTATAAGAGTGGACTCAGCACACATCCCTGTGGTGAGCCAGTGTTGAGTGACAGGGTGGATGATTGCGGGTTGCCAACCTTGACCGATTCTGAACGGTCTGTGAGGAAGTTTTTGATCCATGCACATGTGGAGGGGGGGAGTCCAAGTTTACCAGCTTGTCTATAAGAATGTCTGGGATGATGGTATTGAAGGCCGAGCTGAAATCAATGAAGAGCATCCTTGCTGATGTCCCAGGATTCTTCAGGTGATGCAGAGCGGAGTGGAGGGCGGTGGTAAATTGCATGCTCTGTGGACCTATTTGCCTTATAGGCAAACTGGTGGGGGTCGAAGCTGGGGGGGAGGCAGTCCTTTATGTGTTTTAGGACCAGCTTCTCGAAGCACTTTGCAACCACTGGAGTCAGTGCGATAGGTCTGTAGTCACTAAGGCTATTGATGGTGGTGGACTTGGGGACTGGGACTATTGTCAATGATTTCAGGCAGTGAGGGACAGTGGCATGTGTCAGGGAGATGTTGAATAGTCTGGTGAACACAGGAGCCAGTTGGTCGGCACAGGCTTTGAGCACTCTACCAGGTATTCCGTCAGGGCCAGCAGCTTTCCTCTGATTTGCTGCTCTGAACACATTGCGGACCTAATGTTGTTGGAGTTGTAGCTCATGGTCAGAACTAGGGTAGAATACACATTAAAATTTTAGGAGGATAGGCACAGCTACTTTGTTATTGACAAGACACTACTGTCCTCAGTTTGCATTCAGGTCCACCACTCACCTGTGACATCTTGTTTCCAAGTACAGTGGAACCCTGACTTACGAAATTAATTCGTTCCAGAGGGTCTTTCGTAAGTCAAAATTTTCGTAAGTCGAAGCACGTTTTTCCATCACCTTTTGAGTGAGGCGATGTTGGCTGAAGATGAAGTTCTTGGTGGAGGCTGAAGAAAGCACACGTATGCATGCATACATACGTACGTGTACATGTACATAACATTATGGAATTTAATTCTAAACATTCAAACGAAAACTTACATTTACGTTAATTAATGTACGTACGTACGTACACTGTGCAATGATATTTTTTTTAACATTTTTTTTAAACTCGCTCATATTTATGCCTTATGCCGGCCCCATTATGAATGAACGATTGTCATGGTCCCTGTGCCTCCCCGGCCAGCCCAGTGTGGCCACAAGTGTTTGTTGTTTTTCTCTCGCTCTGTCTCTCCTACCTGTCTGCCTGGGCGG
>NW_005190662.1:0-961 GCF_000239375.1 Pundamilia nyererei
GGTTCAAGCTACAAACCTATCATCAATGAGTGGACGACAGAGGTTAGGTAGTTTGATCTTCTCTTTGTTATCATTCCACTACACTTCTCCAGTCCAAACGACATTCTGATGTAATTATTATTATTATTATTATTATTATTATTATTATTATTATTATTATATGTCCCTTTTGGTTCTTTAGCTATCAGAATTGTTGTGTGAAGATTTTTTTTAATTTTAAACAACACATTTATTTTCAATAAATAAACATCAAGACATCACAAGTTTTGTAATAAATGGGGGGAAAAAAACTGCCACGCGAACATAGGGCTGAAACATAATTGCCCATCTAAAACAGAATACACCACATTCTTAAAACACCATTGGAAAAAAAAAATATCAGTTAAATTACTCATTAATGAGTAAAACTGAAACTCAACTTTAAATCTTCTCTCTGCAACATTATCAATCTTATCCTTTTGACTTTTATATATAGAAAATTTTGCTTGACCCACCACAAAATTCAGCAGCTTTTTTGTGTAGCCAGCACCGAACAGAAATGCCACTGGTGACCAAACCACACCACATTTTTCAAAGACATGCTTTAAAATAATGAACAGTGGTTCAAGGCGTTTACATTCAAGAAATATATGAAACACTATTTCTCTTTCCCGACAATTATAAAAGACCCTCTATATAGGTTTTCTACCATCCTCATCCTGTAACTTGTCTCTCCACACAGTATCTGTCTTTCCACTCAATTGCCTTTTATTTAACCCTTGAAAAGACCTTGTATATAACAGTTTTTCACTCAGCATGTGAAAATCTGAGTCTTTTTGATTCATTGGCAGTAAGTAAGTAAGTAAAACTTTATTTATATAGCACCTTTTCAAGATAAAAATCACAAAGTGCTTCACAGAAGCTAAAACCTAAAAATAAAAATCAACTAAAAGCAAGTTTAAAAAGATGGGTTTTTAGCTGT
>NW_005190662.1:2887-3988 GCF_000239375.1 Pundamilia nyererei
GACAAATGAAAAGACAGATTAAAAAGAATACAATGATGATCCGAAATAAAAATGTCCTCAGTACAAATAAAATCAATGTTTAAACCTAAAGTAAAAACAAGGTCCAGTGTGTGTCCTTTGGTGTGTGTGGGACCAGACACATGCTGAGTAAAATGAAAAGAATCCATGACGCTAAGGAAACCTCTAGCAAAGAGGTCAGAGTCATCATCAACGTGTATATTACAGTGGTCCTGTCAAGCCAGCAAAATCAATATTCAATAGTGATGTGCGATACCACTGATCCAATACCAAGTAATATTCAGGGTGGTATCAACGATACTGATACTTTGTACAAAAACTTATTTTATTTATTGTATCTCAAATTATAGCGTCATAATGATTACAGGACATCAGATTACTTGTTCTTATCACTTAATAATGCAGAATTCATCATATAGAAATAAAAAAACTGAAGTTGTGGCTATTTGAACACCCTTCTCGCCCTAGCAGCACCTGTCCCTGTCCTCCTATTCAATTCGCCTCAACATACGCTCATCATATTCTGTGATATGATTTACTCTAAGGAGTTTGACAAGGTTAGTGATGTTGCCACAACCATACATGCCAACCCTCCCGATTTTTTCATAAGAATCCCGAATTTCAGTGCCCCTCCTGAAAATCTCCCAGAGCCCCCATTCTCCCAAATTTCTCTCGATCTTCCACTCAGACAACGAAATTGAAAAACCATATCGCAGAATTCCTAGCGCGGCCCAGCCAATTCCAGTCTCCAACAATGACGTCAGCGACTTAGTTTTAATATTACTCTTATTTCTCTTTCTCGGTCACAAATTTTTTTTTAACATATTTTCAGGCGAGAATGTAGCTGTGTAAACTTCAAATTAGTGATGCGCGATACCACCGATTTCCTTTCCGATCCGATACCAAGTAAAATCCGGGGTGGTATCAACGATACTGATGCGATACCGATACTCTGTACAAAAACTTAATGTTTCATTGTCTTTCATAATACAATATACAGTGGGGCAAAAAAGTATTTAGTCAGCCACCGATTGTGCAAGTTCCCCCACCTAAAATGATGACAGAGGTCAGTAATTTGCACCA
>NW_005190663.1:0-1128 GCF_000239375.1 Pundamilia nyererei
TACTGACAAAGTCACATGCCTAGTAACAGATGGGGCTGCCAATATGGGGGCTTGTGCAAGGGAGCTAAGACTTAAACATGCCATATGCATAGCTCACACCCTGAACTTAGTGGTGAAGAAGGCCCTTGACCAGACCCCTGAGCTCTCTGACATCCAAGCCAAGTCCAGGAAGATCATGGGATATTTCAGGAGCAGTACCTCTGAAAAGGTAAGTTCTTAAGTGGCTTAATTACAGTTTCTTTAATGCTACTTATGTGTATTGTCGAGAAAAACATCTTATTTTAAATCTCACTGTGATATCATTTACATGCACTGTCATTATTTCATCATTACTTCATTAGTTTGTATCACTTTATCATTAAATATTATCATGTATCATTTGAATTAACATTTAAATAGATCAGTTAGAAACCACCAGAATAGCTGGACCTCCAGAAGGCTGAGCTGCAGCAGTTCACATAAGGACATTTGAACTCTTTTTAGCCTGATCCCACAATTACACAAAATACACACACTGTATACACAATTGGTTAGGTTCCCAGGAAGCATGAGTGGAAACATCTGGGTTCAATTCTGGGAAGTGGGGTGTTTTGAACATAGAAGGAGATATGGGAATTCTTCTGACGTCATAATGACTATAAAGCTTTCTGCAACGAGCAGGGAAGTCGAAGTCCGGCTCTTCCCACACTGTACTACTGTGTGCTTTAATAAAATAATTTATTGACCCACTATGGACTTTTCAGTCGTATGTCTCTTCCTCAAAATTCGAACCACGACAGTATAGTTCTGCTCCCTTGACAATCTAATGTATGCTTTTTTAAATTGTATTTTGTAAGGAGAGGCTTTCAGTCGTGCAGGAACAACTAAGGCAGCCTCAACACAAACTACTACAGGAGGTGGAAACCCGCTGGAACAGCACTTACAATATGCTGCAAAGACTTTTCGAGCAAAGGGAGCCAGTGGGTGCTGCTTTGGCAAGTCTCACAACAGACATCCCACCTATGTCATCTGAGGAATTTGGTATAATTTCAGAGTGTCTGGTTGTCCTAGCACCATTTAACGATGCAACCACTGAGCTCTCTCAGGAAAAAAGGGTGTCTGGGTCAAAGGTCATACCTTTGCTCACTA
>NW_005190663.1:2634-3988 GCF_000239375.1 Pundamilia nyererei
TTTTTTTTTTTTAAGTTTGACGAGCATCTTGACTTTTGGTCTTTGGATCAAGGGCGTCGATTTGGCATGGACGGAAGGGACGCGTCCCCACCAATATTCAGCGATTATTGAATTGTCCCCACCAATAATTTGATCTCTTCGAGTAAAGGAAAACAAACCCGATAGTAAGAAAAAAAAAACGATCTGTCAGCTTCTCATTCAGCGAGTGGTGCAGAAAGAGTTAAATTAGTTCTAAATAAATAAATAATTCTCTACTGGAGTCCTACGTCATGTGACAAATATGGCCAATGTGATTGGCTGTGCCTTTCAGGGAGCTGCGTTTAGTTTCAGCAGCTGCAAACCTGCGCTGCGAGGAGGATGGCAGCAAAGAGGAAGAACCTGGATATAAGAAATTATTGCAGGGTAAATGTCATTTAGAGATTTGTAAACATATTCTAATAATATCTTTAACAGGAGTGACTGATTTTAAAAATATGATTCTTTATGTCTGTGTAATATTTCATTAATCTCTGTTACTCTGTTATTTCTCTCCAGACTCAACCTTGTTTTCCCTATAACACACAGTTATACATCACATATTATAAATCTGACTTTGATAAATATTTAGATCATGTGAAAACACAGAGCAGCTCTCTATGAACAGTGTGAAGCAGGGGTGTCAAACTCATTTTCCATCAGTGTAAAGAAGTTACATATTTAACTGTTTTTCTACATGATGAAGAAAAAGCTGCTGTCAGCATGACTCTGAACCAAAGTGGGGAAAAATGTGCAAGATTACAGAAAAAGTTTTTGTAGCTTATTGCACAAACTGAAAACAGAAACTTTTCTGACATGAATTAGTTTGAATGGGTATAAGGACGGTTTTTATCTGTTGGAAATGCTGTAAAACTTGAAAGTCTGCTTGTGCTTGTTTGCAGTGAGCAGCAGATCAAACAAGTTAATAATTATAACTGGCTTCAAACACACATTCAAGCCTGTGAGACTCATTCAGACACTCAGTGAGCCACGACTCTTTGTTACAAGCACACATTTCTGTCACGGTCCTGGGGTCCGTTCTTCATACCTCGCTTACTACATTCAAGATCAAATGACACATCCAAGACCAAATCATCGCGCTAACTCTGAGCTCGCTATTCCGGTTCCCCGAACACACCTGTTGTTGACGATTAGTTTAGCTGGATGAAGTAATGTGAGATCACTGGGTGGCCCAACAGGGGCTACGAATCAATAGTAGAAACATTGATCGGCAACCCTTTGATTGGTCGGCGAAAATGTCGAAGGAGCGCGCTCTGTATTTTTCGGCAGCAGAGCAAGAACTCTTGAGTGAGGGATTTCAGGAGTTTCAGAGTTTAAT
>NW_005190664.1:0-1202 GCF_000239375.1 Pundamilia nyererei
TCAGGTTTAAACTGTGACAGAAGAAGGTTACTGACCTTGGTTTGTTGTGCAGCTCAGCAGTGAGATCAGAACTAAAGAGAAATGACACTCAGGTTGATGTGAGGTGAACATACTCCACCCAAACAGCCGACAAACCCATGAACCTGTCTCTTTTTTACACATCTGCTCATCTTCAATTTTTATACAAGACACACGTTTCAATCAAGTTTGTATTAAAAAAGCCTGTAAAACTCAAAATAGAGCAAGATCTCAGAAACATGGTTCCATTTTCCATCTTTGTGGGAGGAAACCTCAGTGTCACTGCTAGATATAATTTACTAATCTTTGAATTTTATTTCATTTTCGAATATTTTGTCAAAGTAAAGCACTGTGACTTAAAGCTGCCCCAAAAACACACAAGACCAAGAGATAATGAGCAAAAGATATACTGATATCTTCAGGGCACCAAAATGAAGACCCTTCAGCACTGGCTACACTTAAATATTCCATAAAAACTATGAACAGAACGCCATACTCCCACAGCAGTTGGGATACCTCGATGGACACGGTCAAATGCTTTCTTCAGTTCCATAAAACACTTAAAGACTGGTTGGGCAAACTCTGAGGCACCCTCAAATATTCTTGAGAGGATAAAGATCAGGTCGTGGGTTACATGACGAGGACATGAACTGCATTTATTCTGCATTTCTTTGCCACAATCCAGTTTTAGAACTAGCCAGAGTTTCTTGTCCAGGTGTATGGATTGCCAGTGTTACATTGCTTGATGATTTGGTGGACTGCCTCTGTGTGGTTAAGGTTGGATTCATTTGCAAGTTCCATGGTAAGACAGTGCATACATGACTTTATAGTCATTGATAACTATGGCCTGTGGTGAGTGATGTTTTTGATGTGTTTTGATCCACTTAATTAATATAAATAAGGCGTGGTTTTTGTGTGTGTGTTTTGCTTTTTATTTTGTGGGACAAGCAAACATGTTGGTGCTTGTATCTACTTTTGATCTGCTTCACTGTGAGCTGATGGTGACAGTTAAAAAAAAAAAAACTGAGTCAAATATGATTAGACCATAGGAAAAGTCTGAGTTTAAACACATGAATATATTTTATTGAGTATTTAATTGTCTGTTGCTGTCCAACATCAACCTTTGAGATTTGAAGTAAGCTTTAACTGAAGTTCATCATCGTTCCACAGAGTGGCGCTGCAAC
>NW_005190664.1:2275-3987 GCF_000239375.1 Pundamilia nyererei
GGCTGTGCACTAATGCTCTCAATTAACCTGGTGGAACTTAAGAGGTCCGGCAAGGAATGATAGGAGAAAGGGCCTAAAAACATAGCTGTACCAAGTTTAAAGCATCATACTCAAAAATACTAGAGGCTGTAAGTGCTGCCATTTCACTGCAGGTAACAAACTGCACTCCAGGTAAAATTTAATACATCTGTCATAGATTATCACCAAACACATTTCCTTATTCATCATCCCTTATTATTACAGTACATTGCATTGCAAATATAAAACATAAGTAGTAACATCACTGACAGTTTTGTTGGGAGTGATTATGTCAAAATGTTCCTGTAGAGATGGAAATCTACCTTTTATGCCAGACTGCATGGATGAAGAAGCAGTTCATTAAATTTCCAATCGCTGTCACTATCAAATACACAAAACACCAACGATACACCACGAGCAGTGAGAGGATTCACTCTGGTTTATATCTGGTAATAAATATCTTCTCAAAAAAGCAAAGTAGTATTGCAACATGGCATTTGGGTCTTCTAACTAAAATAGGAAATTAGGAACATAACTAGTGCCATCATAGCCAGACCTGGCTCACATCTGGTTGACATACACTTTGCCATGACACCAGACAGTCAGAAGTGCCAGCTTGATGCCGGATTTGGGCCAGACCTGTTTTCTATGAAGCTGGACAACATAAACCAAACCACAATCGGGCCAGATGTGACATGCCATCACATAAACGGTTTATCTACACCAGGCCTGGCCCATATCTGGATGACATATCACTTATCATGCCAGAAGTCAGCCAGCAGTGCTGGCTTGACACCAGATCCAGGCCAGACCTGTCTGCTATGTGGGTTAATATCCAAACATGCATATGGTAGTGTCTGGGTTATATTAAGGGTTCATGGGCAGGTCGGCCAATGAGGATGCAGCCTTTTGTTAGCCCTGAGCCAAATATTTGAAACATGTTGCTGGCATCAAAAATCAAAAAATAACTTTTCAACAATCAGAGAAATTTCCAGTTTGAACATTTGATCTGCTGACTTTGAACTGTTTTCATTAAACATCAGATTGAAATGATTTCAGGTCATTTCATTCTGTGTGCTGTTGTTGTTTTTTCTTTGTTTTTTTACAGTGGGAACACATTGAGGCCACCTACAGGGCAGGTGGGGGACAGCAGGGATCTGAAATCATATGAGAAGTTAGTGAGTGAGAAGTGGAAAAAATTGACTTAAGATGGCTCTAAGTGCTAAAAGTTGTTCTCAAACAGAAGATAAATCCACTGATTCTTTGTAAAGTTCATCTGGTGCTCACATGAATCCTGTGAAGGAAACTTTACTTCACTGAATGTTTCTTCAACGCTCATTTCAACATGTTGAAGTCATGAATGATCCACTCTCAGTCTGCACTGAGAGTGGATCACATGACATCTAAGGTGTGTCGTGTGACATGTTCAGTATTGTCACACATGTCTAGATTGTCCCTGATATCATAACTGCTCAAACGCTTATCTTGTTTTATCTCTGTTGTGGCCAGTACTATCCTCTATGCTGTTGCATGCTGGAGCAGCAGATTGAGGCCAGTAATGTTGTGGGGATCACGCTGGACTCCCTTAGGGTGGTGTCTGAGAGGCGGATGTTGTCCAAGATAAAGACAATGTGGGATAATACCTCCCACCCACTACAGCACCACTGAACGACACAGGAAATCATTCTTGCCCA
>NW_005190665.1:0-1021 GCF_000239375.1 Pundamilia nyererei
AACAACAACTTTGTAGACAAGCTCAATTGCAGAGGCATTAGCATGTCAAATTACTGAGACGCATTTTTACCGCTGCAGTTTTATATTCAGTCAGCAGGATGAACTGAAGCCAAGGATGCATGTGCACGTGACCCGCTTTTCAGAGCACAAATGGAGGAAAAGTGTATGTATGCAGTTCTTAATGGTAGTAATTTCTGAAATGGCCCATAAGGTTGATTTAAGGCTCGCAGAGAGACAGATCAGCCAGAGTTTAAACAGCAGGATGCTTCATCAGGAATATATTGTGTGTGCTAGCTTTGAATAAGGAGCCAGGGCGGGGGCAGCGGGGCCGCTCTGAAAGTACTGTCCTCATGCAAGATGCGCTATCTAAACACAGCTAATCAGTTTAGGTGTAGACTGATTTCAGTCAGGGGCTCAGCTTTGTATAAACTGAAGGAGGAGTACGAGACGTTTGCATTACCCTGCGCTCTGAATGGTAAAAGAGAGGACAGAGGGGTTATAGGGTCCTTAAGAGAGATTCAATAAGGAATGGGCCTTGGTTTAAATTTCCTTCTTGTTTATAGCATCTGAGACCAGAAGAGGGTTTCATTAAATTAAGCCTCTCTTCCTCAATCTTCCTCTCACATATTCCCTCTTTCTCTGCCTCCACCCTCTCTACCATTTAGTTAAAGGGAAACCAGATGAATATTCCCATGGGAAGCCAGTGCATCACTAGCCCAAAGCACCACCACACATGTGCAGACACTCCCCCTCATAAAGAAGCCTAGCATTAATGTTGAAAATGTACCTCTGTTCTGTGATGTTGAAGCCAATATGCATTAGCAGAGAGAACTGCTAAACGCACATTTCACTGAGACAAAGCCACGTAGTTAAAATAACATGATTTGAAGCCATAAACTGGCTCTGACCACAACAAATCATTCGTAATGTAATGAGCTTGTTTGTTTGCGGGCTGTAAAAATACGACGACTGTCAAACTCAGTTAATTCCAGTCTTTAAGCAGGAAAGAGAAAGAAAAAAC
>NW_005190665.1:2609-3986 GCF_000239375.1 Pundamilia nyererei
AACTGATCTTGAACAAGCTTCTGTTCAAAACATAGCAAAGCACAGCTCAAACCTCAATTATTGGTTTTATTTCAGAAAATTCTGAGTAAAAAAGTGAAAACAGACTTTGTGAAAGTCTGTTTTCACTGTGAGTTTACAGTGTGTCAAAAAGAATAAATGAACGATTCAGTGGGTTCAATCATATGTTCTTCAATTAAAAAAATAAACCAAGGCAGCGTTTTAAACACAGCACACATTGTATAAGAGAAATCCCAAAACGAATTTGCAGCATGTCAAAGAGTTTAATTTTCCAAAAACACAAGTGGTGCATAGTCCATGTTTTGTCTTCCAAGTACACCCTTGAGGAAAGGGATAACTCTGAAGAGATTAATGTGAAAGTCTCTGGAGTTTGGCGTTGATTCTGTAACACCACTGGCTGTGCACACTTGCTGGCTTCCCCAGCTGACCAATGCGACCTGTCAAAAAAACAAAACAAAAAAACAATTGGTTATTTAAAATATTGGTTATTTAAAAAAGAATGTACAAGGTAAAATGACATGAACTTATTTTCTTAGTGAATTTATTCCCTAAGGTTATACTTGGTTGTGATGTACAAAACAAAGTAGCTGATTTAGATTTCACTGATTTGCCCTCACATGTAAGATAGCCTTATGGAGCGGTCGTACACGACTTATCGCTTTACTGTTTCTGCTTTCTCCTTGACAATCACGGGGTTGAGTCCTGCAAATTGTCAACTCACCAATGTGCTACCACTCACGCCACCAAACCAAGGAAATCTTTGCTCACTACCTGCTCTTCTTGCTAAAATTGCTGTTTGGATGTCTGTCTGTTTAGAGTAGGACTTTTGCACGGAATGTCAGCCAAATTTAAAATGTGTGTTTTTTCTGTTTGTAATGGCTCTGCAGCAGAACCGTTTGAGTGCAGTGGTTGCACCGTGTATATTGCAGCCTACCTGTATTGTGCGTTGTTGAAAGTTTTTATACACAGCACCTCCAGAGTCACCTGTACCAATGAATAGAAACACACAAAGATACAAAAAAACAGAAAACAAAGTCTGAGTCACTCATCTGCACCACTGTCACTGTATTGGAGTATAAAATTTGATATAGAATTAGGAACTTACCGGTACATGCAATATGATCTCTGAAAGGTTCCCGACCACCAGTGCATATGAAGTTATCCGTCACAGCATCTCTCAGTGTATCAGCCGTTATGCCCTCTACACCTACGGCATGTTTGATGCATTCATATCTCTACATCGAAGAGGTTTTAGGAGAAGAATAAGGAACCTGTGCTTACATACCCAAAGACACATGCACAACACAGCTCACAAGTGTAAAACTTACATTATCACCAAGCTTAGCATGGACATCTTTC
>NW_005190666.1:0-763 GCF_000239375.1 Pundamilia nyererei
TGCAGAGCTGGGAGAAGGAAGGGATCCACTTTGCATCTATCAGACACATGAATGCAACATGTCTGTGGTAACATTTAATATTTTACATGGTATTAAGCCTCAAATGGGATTTGTTTTTATATTAACACTGGATAAAGCTCAAAATTAAAGTTTTACTGGTTGTGAAAGCGACATCAAAGTTAAAAAGACTGACTTGACTTGAATGAGTTAAACTAATACTAAATGCATCCATATTAACGACTTCCCTGTGAATAAAGCAGCAATCATGCCCAAGATAGCGCTGTCTCGTTGTAACATTGCCTTATATGCCATATATATTCATAATAAGGTGTTTGTCACTTTGCTGTATCAGTGTCTTGATGCATGCTCAATCATCCAGGTAAGTAAATCCCAAAACGGTTCATTCTGTTCATCTGGACGTGACATTTTCAGTGGGAGAAATGTTTCACTTCATCCAAGTGACTTCTTCAGTCTCAGCTGACTGCAGGTTACATTTGCACAATTGTGCAAATGTACTGTGCAAATGCAAATGTAATGTACAACCTTATAAACAGTCCATTTGCACAATTGTGCAAATGGACTGTTTATAAGGTTGGGCAAACCTGCAGTCAGATGAGACTGAAGAAGTCACTTGGATGAGTGCCGAAGTGTTTCTCCCACTGAACACGCTATATCCAGATGAACAGAATTAACCTTTTGGGAGCTGTATCAATATTGCACATATTAACAGAGAACCCAAGTGCCACTGCTTTGCATGTTGCAA
>NW_005190666.1:3082-3983 GCF_000239375.1 Pundamilia nyererei
ATACCCATCCCTAATTAGAATCAGCAAGTGGCAGATGCATCTACAGTTGTGAATGATAAAAAATATATTTTCAATAAAATATTTCACCTAATTTTAAGGGTATATGAGAAAACAAGCTAAATGCTAATACACAATGTGTTTCAGCATATATTGTTTATAAAGATCTATTTTCATGTGAATAGTCAAAGTGCAACTCCAAACCCCTACACCACCCCCTACATGAAACATATTCCAGTGGCTCTCTGGCCTTCTATGCTGAGCTGTGAAAAAATCTACAAGGTGAAAACATTTTTTTCATACAGTGTTAGGTGCTTTCATCAACTCCAGTGACATACGAGGAAAGATGTTTCATGTTAATTTCATTTAAAAAAAGACATGACAGCATAAACCCTTATTGGTACTTGTCTCATGTTTTATGTAAAATTTTGAAAGTTCTCTATTCTTGCCAAGTTTCATTCAAAATTAAAATGCTGTTACATCCCATCTCTTTTTAATATTACCTGTAAAGTCAACATTCCTACAAAGTGGAAGCATGCAGTGAGAAACAGACATTTACAAAGCCACCCCCCTGATGCTACGTGTCATTTTTTGCTGAAAAGTAAATACCACCTTATTGAAGTCGGGCTGTTCCTCATTTTGCTCGTTGACCCATTTGAAGCCCTGGAGATCCAGCAGGTCACACAGAGCCTCGGGGCCTCTGATCCTCAACAGTCTCTGCATTTTTGGCCCATCCACATGAGACAGTGCTGATGACACTGCATGCATTATTTAAAGTCTATCCAACTCCCAGTGTCATAGCATTTTAATCTGCAACCTTTCATAACCCTCTCTGCTGGGCTTATATTACGTTCCCCTGTTGATACCGACTGGCAGAGCTGAACAGAGGATAAGAGAGAGAAGG
>NW_005190667.1:0-1353 GCF_000239375.1 Pundamilia nyererei
TGTTCAGGAAACATCATCAAAGAAATGAAATAGAACAATCTTAATGCGTTTGCTGTAATAACAAACCTCTGCCAGAGATCAGCTCTCACAGCTCACCATGAAAGGAACCTGAACATGAACCAACACTGCTACATCCATCGGCTCCATCACCTCGTGGGGGTGGGGGGCTGTGGTGCTGTCCTGTGGTGCTGTCCCATTGCTGTTGGTGTTGGGGGTATGTGGGTTCCCTTGCGGTAGGTTTCTTGTGCGGTTTGGCGTGGGGGCTGTGATTCTGACCTGGATGGGGCTTTTGTGGCTCTTGGGTGGTGTTCCCTTGGTTACCGGCCTGGCAGCCTGCCCCTGGGTTCTTGGGGTGCTCCACCTCCAGGCTGGGGTCCTGGTTGATGTGTCGCTGAGGTTGTGGGTGGGTGCAACCTGGCGCAGGGGGCCTTTGGTGCATTGGTGGAACCTTCAGCTGGTGGGGAGGTTGTTACCATCCTTTGCAGGGCGTCTCTGCTCTTGAGGAGTCCACTCCGCAGGTGGGGGAGGAGCTCAGCCTGGGTGTCCTGTTTCTTATGTAGTCTGGGAGTTGAGTGAAGTTTGGGGTGGGTGTAGTTTTTCCTCTGTGGTGGGGTCAGATGGACCTCTGTGGAAGGGGCAGCCCCTCCAGGGAGGGAGTACTTTCCCACCCCCCCAATCCTTTCCTCCCCATCTGTCTCCCTCCTCCCGCTCCATCACACCCCCACACATGCAGGGCCTCGGGGTACAGGTGTGTCACTGAGGTGCAGGGAGGCATTCCCCCTCTGGCCCCTCCACCTGTGGCTCAGCTTTATTCCACAGCAGAGACGTCCACATTACACATGCAGGGCCTCGGGAGGAGGGACGGCCACACCTGCCTGATCCATGAAGCTCAGATCAGCTGTGTCTGCTCTGTGTGAACATCTGTCCACATGTGCAGAGCGCTGTGATGGGTAGGTGTTGTTCCTGCTCTGTCCCTCACAGATGGAGCAGCTGTTGGAGTCTCTCTCACACCGACCTGCAGCAGGGACGCTTCCAGGAAAAGCCTCCAGCTCCAGGACCTGATCCCCGAGTGTCTGTCAGAGGAAAGGAGGAACTCTACATCTGACTGACTACCAAAATAAAAGTTTAGAGTCAGGTGGAGCTCCCTGTGTCCTCCACACTGTCTGAGATGGCTGTGAGGTCATCATGAGACACACCCACCTCCATCAGCTGTGCACAATGCAGGTCCACTAAGACTTAGAGAACAGCTTCCACACCCACCCACTCAGTCATGTGTGGACCCCATCAGCATCAAACCTGAGAGAACCTCAGATGGAGGAGGGGTGGAGTCAGAAACCAGCTGCAGCTGCTCCA
>NW_005190667.1:2381-3981 GCF_000239375.1 Pundamilia nyererei
GTCTCAGTGAGAGTCACCGTGGTTTAAACTGAGCTGATGAAGGAAAACATTTAAATAAATGTAATTAAGTGTTGAGACATGTGGGTCAAGCTCAGAGTCCATGACAGAGACAGACAGACGCATCACTGAGGCATCGCTCCTTCAGCTGAGAAAAGTCTACACTAACACACACGCCTGAGATCAGATTTATATGACAGATCAGAGTAAATATGAAGGATGAAGTCAAAACTGATGAAAGCAAAAAGTCTCAGATTAGATATGGGTCAGGTGACACTTTGAATTCTTCGAGGTGTGAATACAGATGATCATTAAAGTGTCACGTCTGTTATCACACGTTCTGAAAATAAGAATTGTGTCATTATTGCTGAGCTCTGAGCTGCTTTATACTGACAAATAAAATGAAATAAATACTCGTTATTTTTATTTGAAGGGTTAAAATGAAGCAGGATGTTTCAGCATGTCAGTCTAACAGAGATCAGACTGAAGCGTGTTAAACAGAGTAGCCTTGTTACTCTGTAACTGTAACAGTTAATTAAAAGAGCATAATAATGAATTTCCTCAATCATTCATGCACTTTATGAATAGCTGGAGCCACCTGGTGGACAAATACTGCAACTGCACTGTTCATGTTCCCCATTGCTGCACAGTACATGCCTCAGCAAATACCTTCTTTATTAGCCTTGTCTCTTGCTTTCTTGTGGTAAGTCTTTCTTCTGTATTCATTGAGAGACTTGAATGCTAATCCAAATAAAAATAATTAATTAAAAAAATGTAAAAATCCCATGTTGGAGGTGGGTGGGCACGAGCGATGTCGTTGTTAGTTTCTGTATGTTTATTAGTGAAAACGTTCTCACAGTGGTAATTGTATTTTCTTATAAGTAGTACTAGCATGTGCCCTGA
This sequence comes from Pundamilia nyererei, assembly GCF_000239375.1. Lineage (NCBI taxonomy): Eukaryota > Metazoa > Chordata > Actinopteri > Cichliformes > Cichlidae > Pundamilia > Pundamilia nyererei. The sequence continues at coordinate 3,282 of NW_005190667.1, forward strand.
AAGTTACAGGCATTTGGGTGCATTAACAGTAACTTTATTCACAAGTAGCATTTTTGGTTAGCACGCTAAGCTAATATTAGTTAGCTAGTCAGGTGCTTTCTGGCTCACCCCTAGCTCTAAAGTTTGTATGAGATTGTAACTGTTCTAATCCTTGTTAACAGACCTGAATGTTGCAGTCGCAACACACTGTTAACCTAACCCTAACCAACACACTGTTAACCTAACCCTAACCAACACACTGCTAATCTAACCCTAACCAATACACTGTTAACCTAACCCTAACCAACACACTGTTAACCTAACCCTAACCAACACACTGTTGTTGACGACAGTGTGCTGTCATCTTTGTACCAGAATAAAGAGGCAACCCAGAAAAGCAAGCCCAGTGCCGTCCTTTCTACACGGGCATGTAACCTCACATCCACCAGAGACAGCTACATAACGCGTTACAGTAATCACATTATATTTTTCAGTAATGCAGTAACGTTCACAGCAATGTGTTACTGCACTAAATTCAGTAATCACATTACAGTTACAGTTACGTTGTTACTTGAGTTACAAAGGTTCTTCAGTTATCAGCGCTAACAGTAGCGCATTTGTGGCTTAAATTTCTCTATCTAGAAATATATGTTAAAAAAACTAAAATGATTTTCAATGTTTTGTAGTTTATTGCACTTTTCTGCAATTTATGTAATTACTA
>NW_005190668.1:0-1201 GCF_000239375.1 Pundamilia nyererei
CCGTAGACTAGAAATAGTTCTTCCAAAAATTATTTCGAAAGACCAGACAGGCTTCATTAAAGGTCGTCATTCATATTTTAACATAAGGAAGCTATTTAACATAGTCTACTCCAGCTCTACAGACTCTGATGAATGTGTAGTCTCGCTTGACGCTGAAAAGGCCTTTGATCGAGTTGAGTTCGATTATCTCTTTGCAGTCCTTGATAGATTTGGCTTTGGAGAAAAATTTACTTCATGGATTAAATTACTCTATTCTCAACCATCTGCTACAATACGAACTAACCTCCAATTGTCAAAACCTTTCAAACTTCACAGAGGCACACGCCAGGGATGTCCTCTCAGCCCCCTGCTTTTTGATCTGGCCACAGAACCCCTTGCCATTGCATTCCGCAGTTGCAAAGAGGTACACGGCATTTGGAGAAACAATACAGAACATAAGGTCTATGCAGATGATCTCCTGCCCTTTATTTCTAAGCCCTTAGCCTCACTACCATCTGTATTGAATCTACTTAGTCAATTTGGTCAGATTTCAGGGTATAAACTGAACCTTAATAAAAGTGAGCTCTTCCCGCTAAGTAGCAAAGCAAGTATGTTAGACTTCACCTGCTTGCCCTTCAGAGTTGAAAGGACAAAAATTACATATTTGGGAATCACAGTGACAAAAAAACATAAAAACCTTTTCACAGAAAATGTGAGTGCATTGCTGAACCAAGTGAAGCGGTCCCTTACCCACTGGACACCACTCTCTGGTAGGAGGTATCAATTCAATTAAAATGACCATTCTACCCAAATTTTTATACCTTTTCCAGGCCATACCCATTTTCATTCCCAACACTTTTTACAATAAGCTGGACTCTGTCATCTCATCTTATCTATGGCAGGGTAAACACCCAAGGCTTAATAAGATGCATCTTCAAAAATCTAAAATTGAGGGTGGGTTTGCACTTCCCAACTTTCGTTTTTATTATTGGGCTGCTAACATACAATGTTTGGTGTTTTGGTATTTTTACCATAATCGGAGTGGTTGTCCTGACTGGGTCACTATGGAATTGCATAGTGACAACAGTATATCCTTACCAGCTGCACTTTGTTCTCCACTCTCATCCTCTTCCTTCAACTTCATTCCCAACCCTGTAGTGGTGCACTCATTAAAAATATGGGGCCAGTTTAGGAAATATTTTAAACTTTGTGACTTCTCCCT
>NW_005190668.1:2493-3978 GCF_000239375.1 Pundamilia nyererei
TAGCCTAGTACCAGTTATATTAGCCTAGTTAACCTAGTACCAGTACACAGAGCAGCGCTGCAAGTGTTTGTTAGAATGTTTAGGGTAAGCATTAACTTTCTTTCAATGTAGGTGCATGTTGAGGGTCAGTCAGTCAGGTTCAGCTCCTGTGAGTGCCCGATTGGCAATGATAAGTGATAGGTTTGTAGCTTGAACCTATTCGCTGGAACGTTGAGGACAATATAATTACACAGCAAGCAAAACCCGAAGCAGGCAAAGTTCTTCATGTTACTCATGCATGAGGGAGACCTGCCTGGAGCCAAGTGTCGTTCCACCACTTGACCTCCGTCAGACTCTCAGCCAGGTTCCCCATAGAACTCCTTTTATTGTGGTTACATGAATATGCATAGGGTCATTAACACATGATGTCTACATACAAACAAAGAGTACCTTGCCTGTGTGTGTGTGTGTGTGGGACTGCTGATCAAAGGCTCATATAACAACACGAAAGCACAAAAGGTACATCCTTGGTCAGGAAGAGGGTAGTCTCCCCCTCACCCTAGATGGTTCACCCTAGATAACACGGTGAGGAAGCCCAGCAGTTCATCTAAACAAAAAAGCACTGAGACTAGAACAGACGTAGCTACGTTAATCCTACCGTAAAACAATAAGACAAGGTACGACCTCTCTCGTGCTCCCAGAGTGCTCTCTAATGCACACAAAGTTTGCAGACTATCAAGGATCAAACCTCTACCAATCTACAACTAATTACAAAACTCTAAGCATATATAAGTAGATATTTCTAAGCATAAATGACAATCAACAATACAAAACCTAACAATAAGTGCCATCATATGGCGGCATTGTTGATTTGGGTGGAGAAGAATGTGTCTCGCACTGACGTGGAATGTGTGTGGAAGTGCAAAGCAGAAGAAATTACTGCCAAGAGAGTGTCTGTGATGACACCCTCAACAACACAAGGTCAGTTATTTATTTAAAATTTGCTCTTTGAATTAATTAAAATAATTATTTTCTTAACTTTTTAAAAAGCATTGTGTTTTATATGCTAAAATTATTATTTATTCAGATTACTAAAAGCATTTTTTTTTCAGCTGGAATCGAAAGACCTGTCTCCCAGGAGGACAAGGAATGGGCAGTGGCATCCCTATCGAAATTGCAATGTTTTACTGGGATGGGCTGGATTTTGAGTCCTGAATGCTCCCAGGTACTTTGATATTTACTTTAACGTGTGGTATAAATTGTACATGTATGTAAACTCTTGTAAACTACATACAGCAGACTGTTTGCTTCCACTGTCCCCACTTTATTTTTTACATGTATTTTATATACTCTGTACCTGACTTTGTCTATTCTGTGGTCAAAATTGCTTGGTTCCATTAAAACCTTTAAAATCCTTTTGCTTTAAATCTAGGCTAAACCAGCCAAGACATTTGATGAAGTGCTGAGGAACCTGGGATTTCCCCAAGCAGAAGACAAGGCTCGTTA
>NW_005190669.1:0-1156 GCF_000239375.1 Pundamilia nyererei
AAAAAAACACAATAATTATTTTCATATAAGAAACAGAATGGTGACGGGAACAAAACTGATCTGACTGCATTAATGTTTTTGGTGTACAGCGATGCCAAATTTGTGCTTGTACATGAACGTGTAGAAAAATGTACGTATTGACTTTCTTACTTCAGTCTTTTCCTCCTTTTTTCTGTGGAAATGTTTGTTGCTTCCTGTGGATTTTATTCCAGTCTTTTTGTTTTTCAAACCAAGTTTTCTGTTGTTTTCTTTCTTTAATAACTCTGTTTTCCTGCTGTTGTAACGAACTTGCCTCACGTGTCATTGATTGTTTTAACCTGCGTTCTTCCTGCGTCTCTTTGTGTAAGCAGTAAATGCTCTGATTCTTATATAGTGCTTTTCTACACTCCCGAGTACTCAAAGTGCACATTCATCCAATCACACAAGCACTTTCTTCTTTGCTTTTCAGTGCTTACTAACTACATTCACACACATTCACACTCCGATGGATGCATCGAGAGCAACTTGGGGTTAATATGTTGCCCGAGGATGTTTGACATGCAGACTACAGGGAGCCAAGGATCAAACGACCGACCTTCTGATCAGTAGATGCCCTCCTCTACCTCCTGAGCTACAGCCACCCCTCAAAGAAGCGTGTCGGCAGCCGTGTACCAGACTATCTACAGTACAAAGGTTTCCTTCCTGTTGAGGCGTCTTTATGTGCAGCCCTGTTTGTTGCTGTTATTCGCTCCATGTTTCTTCGTGTTTACTTCTTGGATATCTGTGTTACTTCACCTTCTGGACTTTGATAATTTTGGAACTTTTTTCTATAAACTGAAATAAAAGCTTGACTTCTGTTACTTCCATCTGCTTTGGTGTCTGTATTTGGCTCCTCACTCCAGTCCTCTCAAAACAGATGGATTATTATTTGGCAGAAACTGCAGTTTTTAAAAATATAAAAACATCAAGCCCGGGGTGCCTGGAAAGGTGGATAAAATTCACAGATAAATGAGAATAACAGCACTGATATTGGTATGGAAAATATGTACTTTATAATACGTGTCAGCCTGTTGTATTCTTATGTATGTCAGGTATTTATCATGTGCCATGTGAGGGAGATTGCTATGATTTAATGATGCTTGCACAAAGTCAATAAAGAGTCGTAAATCTCTTGAAT
>NW_005190669.1:2111-3977 GCF_000239375.1 Pundamilia nyererei
AAAAAAATCGTAATAAAGAAATATTTCCGTCTCAGCCCAGTTTGGTGGTTATTGTTGTTTTAACTTTTATTGTGAAACTGGAAACTCTGAACGAGCTGAAAGTGAGTGAATGAATGGACCGATGTCCATGAAGCCGTTTGTAACGAGTCCAAACCACTGATGGACTTCATTAAGTGTGCCTATGCCAAAAGGCACACTTATTACTATTCGTCGGATTTATTATTCTTATTATTCTCAATCTTCCGCCTAAAATTTCACTGCGTAACTCACCCCGCAGTTTTGAGACAAGCTTCATATATGTTACCGCATTTTGTGCAGCTGGATCTGGAATGGTGTGCTATGACTTTTGGTGTTTATAACTTTTATAGTTTTTCAAATATTAATATTTTAGTGAAAATTTTCCCGCGCTTATGTGCCGCACAGTTTTGAGACAAGGGTTACATATGTTATATCATTTTGTGCGGCTGGGTCTGGACTAGTATGCTATGACTTTTGGTGTTTATGACTTTTATAGTTTTTTAAATATTTAGATTTTAGTGCAAATTTTGGCCCTTTTCAAGGCCCATGAGAAAGATTCATCTTTTGGCCCCATAGAAACAGACTTCATTTGTGGTGTGTTGGCTCTCTCTAGTGGTAAGCCGGGAGTAGTACGGCCTGTCTACCCTTATTTGGATTAACGCAATGACGACATTATCAACGGCGCGCGTGTCTCCGCCCCTCCTCCGGTTTGAAATTGACCTTAGAAGTGATTTTCTAAGACAGCGTACCGTATTCTTTGACCGGCACGTGTCTCTCCGCCCCTCCTCCGGTTTGAAATTGACCTTTGAACGTGATTTTCTGAATTGTTTGGTAAGACAGCGTAAGCTTTGACAAGGTAAGTGTATCTCTCTCTCTGGTTTGCAATTTAGCTTTGAAAGTGATTTTTTTTTTGTGTGTGTGTCTAGGTGATTTCTTTGTCTTTTAAGGTGAAGCTCTGCATGATGCTAAAGCTAGTTAGCGGCTATTGAGAATAGGTAAGCCCCTCCGCCCCTCCTCCGGTTTGAAATTGACTTTGAAAGTGATTTACTTTGACAAGGTTAGCGTATCTCTCTCTCTCTCCCTGGTTTGAAATTTAGCTTCGAAAGTGATTATTATTATTTATTTATTTTTGTGTCTAGGTGATTTCTTTGTCTCGTGGTGTAGCTCGGCACGATGCTAAAGCTAGTTAGCGGCTATTGAGCATAGGTAAGCCCCTCCTCCGGTTTGAAATTGACTTTTGAACGTGATTTTCTGAATTGTTCGGTAAAACAGCGTAAGCTTTGACAAGGCAAGTGTATATATCTCTCTCTCTCTCTGCTTTGAAATTTAGCTTTGAAAGTGATGTTTTTTGTTTTTTTTTAATCGATCGCGTTTCACGCCGCTCTTTGTCTGCCTTTGTCTGCCCGCTCTTTGTCTGGTTGATCATGATGCTAAAGCTAATTAGCGGCAATTCAGCGAAGGTAAGAGTCTCCGTCCCTCCTCCGGTTTGAAATTGACCGTTGAAAGTGATTTTCTGTGTCTTGACGCTGATATCTACAAAATGATTGTGGTTAGCACTTGGACGTCACTTTATTCCAGCGGTATCGTTTGTAATTAAAACTTTTAAGAGGCGACTGTCGCCGCGTCCCGCCCCTCCTCCGGTTTGAAATTGACTTTGAAAGTGATTTACTTTGACAAGGTTAGCGTATCTCTCTCTCTGGTTTGAAATTTAGCTTCGAAAGTGATTTTTTTTTTAATGTGTTTTTTTAAGAATGACTTCATATAGGGAAAAATATATATCACATGTGCAGGACACCTTAAACTAGTTTTTTAATTAAGCAGCAAGGCAGAACAAAATCAGGGCTGCAT
>NW_005190670.1:0-1754 GCF_000239375.1 Pundamilia nyererei
TCTGAGTCGGTCTGCCAGTGTCTCATTTCTCTCTTACTGTGTTTGAACAATTGTCAACCCCTGACAGACTGCATACCTATTTAGATGAAGTTCTGTGGGTCATTCCACACACGTAACTACCAGCAGGTATCTGCACTCTCCCCTTTTCAGTGGGCTGTATCTATTTGACCTAAAAAAGGGTTTTCACTTCTATTTTAAAGGATCTCTTCTTCGTAAGTTACTTTTTACTGAATTCCAGCTCGAGGGGAAATGAAATGCGTCCGGTCACAAAAACACAGTAAAAGAAAAAGAAACACGCCACAGAATTTGGCCGCTGTTCTGCGTGAACATCTTGACAGGATATAAGCCTCGTGGTATTCGTGCGTGGACTCACCTCTGCAAATTGGCTTCACCTTTTGCTGCTGCTTTGAGTAATAAACACAGCCGCGGTCTTTAGGTGACTCAATAAAATGTGCCGCTTCTTGTTATCAGCAGCTGTGTGTGCGCATCGCTTGGGTTTCCGTTCTAAAAAAAAAAACACTTCCTCCGCTTAAGAACTCATACTGAGAAACGGAGCTCACACAGGTTCTCTGATAACTGGAAGTGAGAACAACTGCCTCTTCCCGCTTCCTCCATTCAACAGGCTGCAGTACCGGCTGCAACAGACACTGCCACGTGTGACCTTCAAAATGAAAGTCGAATTTGTTAGAAATCAAGTTTTGTGGTGGAATGGATTCACAGTACAACCTCACAACACTTGCACCTGAAGTTTATTCGCAGAAAACACATTGCACAAAGCAGATATATGCAAAGGTGTATAGTTAAACCTCTATATAATTCTATATATGATCTAGTGTTGGATTATTAATTGCCTTTTTCAGAAGACCTTTATGCCTGATTCTGTGATTTACATGAAATTATTAGGTTAATTAGAAAGCAATATAAGAATAAAAGTGGCCACTATTACTTTTTTTAAATTCTTAGAACACATAACCATTTCAAAAGCAACCACAGTTCATGATTCAGTAGCTTAAAAAACTTGTTTAGCAGCAATAACTTGGAGTAATAATTTTCTGTATGACTTTATCAGTCTCTCATGTTATTGTGGAGGACTTTTGGCACACTCTTCTTTACACTGTTGCTTCAGTTAATTGAAATTTGCTGGGTTTTGTTTATACACAGCACTACAGTATTTTAATTATGTTGAGGTCAGAAGGCTATAGTAAAAAGCAGTATTCTGGCTCATCCAGCTAAGTTCAGGGTTAACCCTGGGCTTTCTGTACTATGCCAGTGGTAACTTCTTACCAGGATGTATAGGTATGGTAACAAAGAGAAAAAGAGAAAGAAGAAGAAGAGAAAAAGAAAAGAAGAAGAAAAGAAGAAAAAAAAAACAACACAAACTTATACGTTTGTTTTTCTGGGTGGGGGTGTTACATCCCCCAGGTGGATGTCTCTTCTCCCTATTAACCCTTTGTTTTGTCCAGGCTCCACCTCCGCTGTCCTGATTGGATGCTGTGCAGACTCCGGCTAATTGGTAATCAGCAGAGCACTATTTAAGGCCTGTGGAGCTGTGCTTCTGGGCCCTCTGGCCATTTTGGTTAACATACTTGTGCAGGCTTGCATGCCTTTGTATTTTGTGTGAGCATTGTTGTTTCATGTTCAGACTGCTTGTAGGGGAGAGCTGCCTTTTGTTTTGACACCCTGTTTTCTCCTGTTTATGTGTTGTTAGGTAGGTTATGGTTATAGGTTGTTGTAGGAGTGTTTAGCTTATTTTA
>NW_005190670.1:2792-3976 GCF_000239375.1 Pundamilia nyererei
AAAGCAGACCTGGATCAATTTTCCACATGCAGCAGTCAGAAGAAAGTTATAGGTTAACATCACTGGAAACGTTCAGGCCAAGTTTCTGGTTGAATTGTTGACAGCGCCATGTGTCACTAAACCTGACAAACGAGCTCTCACTCCTGGCTGAAGACAGAGAGTGCAGTTCCAAAAAGCAATAACATGGCAGTTAAAGAGAGACAGCGGAGAATGCAGGACAAAGCGGAAAGAGAACTGCCTGGTATTGGACTGTTGAAGTGGGAGAGGTCAACAAAGTGAGAGGAGCAGGTGAGAACACAGAGGAATGCTGTTGTTTAATGTGGGAAATCTAAATTTGGGTTTGCAAACCTGGGGAAAAGAAAACTGACTGCTTAAGGGTGAAAATTGTGAAAAAGTCTGAAACACTGAATAAAGAAACATATGCAAAACCACACACACAAACAGAAACTGTATTAACCTTACTAACACTTATAAATACAAGGGAGCTCATGAAGATTAGACAACATCTTGAGCATGTGAGTCTGTTTATCGTCTTGTCCAAGTTGCTTATTGTGATGAAAAGTGATACAAAGACCAGTGGACTCATAGCAAAGTAGTTAAAAAAAGGATCCAATTATTGCAGAGAAATGTGCATGAAAGGCAGCTTTGAGAACATGCCGTGGTGGATCTGCAGCTCCACTGCACAGACATCGATTAAACCTGACTAATAACTAGGGATGGGTACCGGTGTCCGGTTCTGACATAAACGGTAGTAACCAGACCGAAAAGCAGTGCACATTTCGGTGCTTTATTTCGGTGCTTTTTTTTTCCCTGAGCTGTGATACACTTTAGATTCTAGCCAATCATTTTACGTTTCTGAGGATAGTAGGCAGGTCCAGGTACGTACGTTCTTTTAGAGCAGAGCTACAGATTAAAAATGCCCAAGACAAAGCGGTCAAAAGTCTGGCTGTACTTTACAGCAAACACCATGTTTGCTGTAAACAAACATGGCGAACTCCAGGCCAAACATTTTGGGTTTTTTAAAGCCGAGAAATGCCCCGTATTTGATAGCTTGCTGTGAGGCCTCACACCGTGCACATCTACTGCGGGTGGGTTGCCCGTTATCGGACCCGGAGCAATATCCCCCCAAAACCCGAAGAGGAGAGTCCTGGCCCCTAGCCCTGCCAGTGTAGCAGAAATGATGA
>NW_005190671.1:0-1435 GCF_000239375.1 Pundamilia nyererei
CCAGAAGCTGCATGAATAAAAAAGTAGAAATCTTGGACGCTGCCAGCATAATGCACAGGCTGTTGACGGGGCTCGCACACAAACACAAAGCAGAGGATGAAGCATCACCAAATATGTTTCCAAACCAAAGAAGATAAGATGAAGCATACCTGCACAGCGGTGGGTGATGAGGAGAGGCCACAGCGTGTCTGTCTTAAAGTGCAAGTTTGTGACAGTTTAAAGCTTAACAAGCTAAGACGGCAAACATCCAGAGCACAAAGACAAGTCAGAGGGCTTTTTCAGACACACACTTCTAAACTGTCGTGCTTAACAGTGGCTAAAACTGCGTCTGTGCTCTGCTCCTGTAAAGTTGCCTATCGAGTGCTTAATGATAAGGTGCATGGCAGCTGCTTTCCTCTGCAGGTGGAGGTGCAGGTGCAGTTAAGTCTGGACTACAAAATACAAAACATTGCTTGGACACAACAATAATGTCCTCGTTTCACTTCTTAAAAAAATGTATTTTGATCTTATGACACTAACTAAAAGCTTTACTTTACACCATACATGCTTCCCTTAGGCAGTATCATTAGAAGACATAGCATACATTTACACTGCTATGCAGATGACACCCAGCTCTGTCCATGAAGCCAGATAACACACACCAATGAGTTAAACTGCAGGAATGTCTTAAAGACATAAAGACCTAACTTTCTGCTTCTTAATTCAGATCAAACTGAGGTTATTGTACTCTGTTATTGCAGATGGCCCCTCCCCTACCTGAGCCTGGTTCTGCTGAAGGCTTCTTCCTGTTTAAAGGGAGTTTTTCCTTCCCACTGTTGCCAAAGCACATGTGGGTATATTCCTGGACAAAAGGCTTAGTTTCTATTTGCAGATGTGTTCTGCAATCCTCTGAAATAGCTGGAATAATTAACTCCAATAATAATCCATCAAGACTTTGTGGATATGTTTTAATCTCTGTAAAGATTATTATAAAATGTTGTGAAGGTTTTGTTTATTTCAAAAGGATCTATATTAGTAAGATAATGGTTTGCAGGTTTACTCGATTTTAAGCTTTTTCTCATGTTTTTTTTTCCATATATTTTTATTGAAATTTTTTATAGTACAATACAAACAAATGTTGAACACCCTCACATTCACACATCCATCCATACATCAAACCTGCCTACATCACATTCAAATGTAGAAATGAGCATAGTTCTCACAGTAATACAAAAATACAATGGGTTAGGATAGACAAGATTTTCCCTTCCTTCCCTTCTTCGTTTCCTTCTTTTTCATAAATGTCCTTCACCTCCACTCCCTAAAATATCCATATATGGCTTCCACATATTCACAAAGTCCCATGGTTTGCCCTTGGCAATATGTTAGTCTTTCCAGGCCTAGAGAGACTGCAATTTGCTTCTTCCAGTGTCCCATGGAGGGAGCATCCATACTC
>NW_005190671.1:2871-3971 GCF_000239375.1 Pundamilia nyererei
AAACACCTGCTTTAATACTGTCCTAAAGTCTGAGAACAATCATCACTTCTTCACATATAAAAATGTTCTTCTCACTAGCACTCAGTATCCATACAGCCCCTTTTCTCTGAATAACACTGTACAGCTGCACAGCTAAACCCCACCATGTTAGTTTTGCTTGATTGGACAGTCTTGTTGTGTAAAAGTATTCTTGGCTTTCTCAAAGTACATTTAAGTATGCCATGTATCCACTGTGACCCCAAACACGCCTTTTACACCCCGAGACTCAGCCTATAATGTTCCACGTAGGAAAAACCACGTATGTGTATAAATGTGACAGTCGTGGGGTCTCATGCTGTCAGGATTGAGCAGACAGTTGTTCTTGTCCTGTGTGCAGGATTTCATTAACCAGCTGCTGAGCATGGAGACAGTCATCACTCAAGCTCGCTCGCTCAAGGCCAAGTTCTCCGTTCCTGAGGACGACAGCGGAGAGGCTGCTGATGAACTGAAGAAGTGAGTCGCAGAGTTTGAGCTGCGCTCACTGACAGCTTTGTTTGTGCTGTTGGTAACATGTAACCGTCTTCACCGTCACTATAGATAGTTTAAGGTTCAGATATTGAGGAAGGAGAGTACAAACAACCATGGTCCAGAAGATCTTGGTCAAACAATGATTTTAATAAATACACACGTGTGGGAAGAGCACCCTGTATGCAGGCAGCAATTGATCTTCGACTTAATCAAAGCATACACAGATTTTTATAGCCTCAGGGTTTGAATTAATGACGCCCCTTCATCCGTCACAGACAGTATATATACATACGTCAAATCAACACCACAATGACTTGTAACACAGTTTAAAAGAGCGTTGTCGTCGTTTTCATAGCCGGTACATCCTGTTACTGCCGGATGCTCGCTTGTCATCTTGACACCTCAGCAGCAGTTCTGCGACAAACTGCTCTTTTGCAACCCCAGCAAAACATAATTAAACTTTCCCCTATAAATGATTCTCTCTAACTGAGTGTGTGTGTGTGTGTGTGTGTCTGTGTGCTAACCACAATTGCACCCTGTTTCACCTCGCCGACTAGCTCCTGACCTCTAACCAGACAGAGAGACAGAAACCA
>NW_005190672.1:0-3970 GCF_000239375.1 Pundamilia nyererei
CCATGTCGCCACCATTGCCGTCCGCACGGACGACCCCCGGAACTGTTCGGCCTTGGACTTCTGTGCCGTCGGCCTCCTGGCCGGCCCCCTGATCACATGAACTATGGATTTTTGGACCGTCACCCTCCGGGTCGGCCGCCTGAGGGGTCATGAACTGTTTCCCTGCGCTCCTATGATTTTGTTGAACATTTTGGTTTTGTGGCTTTGTTTAAACGGCTTGTTTTGTTATTCACATCCCATTTCGGTCTGCGCTTGAGTCCTTCCCTGCAATATACGGTCTGCCCTAGCCAGACCGTGACAACGATATAGTTTTCTGTTATGGTTCGTCTTTACATCTACATCCTCAAAGATTGTTTCTGTGTGAGGAAATCCCAGCAGCTCCAACATGCAGTATATTTTTTGATGACTTCATTAAAAGCAAATATATTTTATGAACAAAACTTCACAAAAGTAACAAATGAGATTTTAAAAAAAAATTGCTTATTTTTTGTGTCTTTAAGGCAATATGGGGACTCCCATACACAAACTGCCATTTCTTGTTGGTGAGGGCACCAGGCGTGCCACTGTGCCAGACTCCAATGCAGCATTAAGATGTCTCTTCTGGTCATCAAAGAAGATGTGAGGCTTGATCTTCACAGACCAGTTTCACAGATTTGATCTAATTTAGAAAGCATTGGGGAGTGAGCAGGAATGTATCAGGCTCACTTAAAAGACCAAAGATTATCTCAATGTAATCGCTTCCATTTAGGGTTATTTCAATAAGAATAGCTGAGACCTTTAACAGCTCACGTTCTTTGATCGCTTTCTTCAGTGAGTCTGATGAACTGTCGTTGATGACCTTAAAGAGCTCCTCACTTTCAGGGTAATGCTTTTTAAGTTTATCATTCGCAGCCTGCAGAGCCTTAAATTTGAGTGAGAAATCAAACTTGAGTGAGTGTTAAATAACTATGAAGGCAGCATTTATGTGCAGGTTTCTGTGCTGCTACATTCTCACTGACAACCACTGCATGCTCTTGAGTTTATGCATGTGTTGCGCATGTGTGTGTGTTTGTGAGCTCTGGTTTTATTAGTTTCTCCTGCATAATATCTGAGCTTGACAAAACAAAGGCAGGAACAGTGTCTCTGAGCTGCTGCCCTCTCGCTTCTTCTTGAAGAGGACTTCTGATGACATTACAATGGTGATGGGATCTCTGGTAACTAAAAAAAATGTGTGGGATATTTTAACACTCCCACAATTTAATGAAGGTACACTTTGTCATATTTCAAATGTGAGCTCAAACCTGCAATTCAGATATCCTTTTTTTTCCCCTTATTTGACGCCTGTGTGCATACAGCATATATCACTTCTCAATCATTTATTGCGCTTCTTGCTCGTCAGTGAGGCGCTTTCAGTGGTTTATCTATATTTGTGAGTGAACTTGTTATAAATCAGTCTTCAACCTTTAATCTCTCTCTGAAAATGACTGGGATTAAATGCAGTTTAACAAAGCTTTCCTGAAACTCCAAGGCTGCCATTTTGTAGGATTTCCTGTCCAGGGCTCCTCAAACGTTGGTTGTTCTTATAACTCATCTCACCCTCTGCTCTTGTGTCTGCTGTAATAACCCTTCTATATTCTCCTCAAGTATGACTCAAGTATGTGAAGAAATTTTACACAAATTTCATACCTGATGTTGTTTAACATGCCATAACTCAAGCTGCCCCACGTGCAGTACTGGAGCATCTCTCCCTACAAAGCTGCAGAATTTCAATGACCTTTAGTAACCCCGAGTACAATAATACCAGGCTTCTTATTTTTTTACCTTAGCCTCAGTGTAAATATGGCGGCGCGCACAGACGCAGCGGCTCACTGCTCCTCACGTTCGGTGTTTTGTTTTTTACTTTTTCTACATGTATCTGTGTGGATGTGTGTGTGTTTTTTATTATTATACATCGAGTAGAGTCCACTTACAGTCGTCAGGACCTTCTGAGTTTGGGATTACATTGTGCAAGGAGCATTACGTTGGACTACCACCACTTTCACGCCATTCCAGAGGACATAATAAGAGCTCCAGGGTCTCCGTGGTTGGTTCTTCCCAGCGGCAAAACAAAGAGGAAATGTAAACAAAGGAGGCAAAAACATGGCTGCAGGGCGGGCCCACTAGCACGGCTAAAGAAACAGCCATTTAAGCCACCGCTTCCGAGTATTTTCCTCTCCAACGTCAGGTCCATAGCCAACAAAATCGAAGAACTGAGATTACAGATTGCAGTCAACAAGTGTGTACGGGACAGCAGCATAATATTACTCACACAGACTTGGCTGCAGCCATCAATTCCGGACTCGGCTATTGAGCTAGCAGGCCGCACGGTCCACCGTCACGACAGGAACGGCCACTCCGGTAAGATCAAAGGAGGGGGTTTATGCATCTACACCAATGACAGCTGGTGCAAAAATACAAAGACTGTAGACAGCCATTGTTCCCCAGATTTGGAATATTTGACTGTGAAGTGCAGACCCATCTACATACCTCGCGAGTTTACTGTTGTCATGGTAATGGCCGTGTATGTACAACCCGATGCTAATGCTAACTCGGCCATGGAGGAGCTCCACAAGACAATAAGCAACCAGCAGAACTCCCATCCAAACGCAGTGCATGTTATAGCTGGGGACTTCAACTATGCTGATTTAAGGTCAGTATTCCCCAGATTTGAACAGCATATTAAATGTGCAACAAGGGGGAAAAACACATTAGATAAAGCCTACAGCAACATCCAAAAAGGCTACAGAGCAACCCCTCTACCACATCTAGGTTTGTCCACATGTCCATGCTGCTGATACCTGCATACACTCCCATTAGGAGAAGAGCCCCCCCAGTCACAAAACTGTGAAAACCTGGCTAGAAGGTGCATCACATCAGCTGCAGGACTGTTTTGAAAACACAGACTGGAGCGTGTTCGAACATCAGGACCTTGAAGAGCACACAACATCAGTGCTCTCATATATTAACTTCTGTGTCAACAGTGTCACTGTGGACAAACGTCTCCGGGTGTATTCCAACCAGAAACCCTGGATGACTAAAGAGGTCCAGGTCCTGCTGAAGCAACGTGACGCCGCTTTTACATCCGGTGATGGTATGCAGTACAGTGCAGCCAGATCTGAGTTGAAAAGAGGCATCAGAGAGGCCAAGGCAGCGTACAAGAGAAGGATCGAAGACCACTTCAGCAACAACAACTCACAACAGGTATGGCAGGGAGTTCAGCACTTAACCAACTACAAACCTTGCAATACCATGTTGACTGAGGGTAACGCGGAGCTTGCGGAGGAGCCGAACTACTTCTTTGCACGCTTTGAGGTGAAGGGACCAGAGGCAGCAGCAGCAAAAACATCGGACAGCAGCAGCAGCCCAAGCCTCATAGTGCAGGAATATGAGGTGAGGCGCACACTGAGGGCAGTGAACCCCAGGAAGGCCGCCGGACCAGATGGGGTAACCGCAAAGGTCCTAAAAAAGTGTGCAGACCAGCTGGCTGGGGTCTTCACTAAGATCTATAACACTTCACTGTCCCAGTCCTGCATCCCGCTGTGCCTAAAGTCAGCCACAATTGTCCCACTGCCAAAGCGTACTAACATTAGCAGCCTCAACGACCACTTGCTCTAACACCTGTTATAATAAAGTGCTTCGAGAAACTGGTCCGACGTCACATCATGTCCTGCCTGCCACCCAACCTCGACCCGCTCCAGTTCGCTTACAGAGCTAACAGATCAACTGAAGATGCCATTGCTACAACGCTCCACACCACCATCTCTCACCTGGAAGTGCAGGGCCGTTACGCCAGGCTGCTCTTTGTTGACTTTAGCTCTGCTTTCAATATGATACTCCCGGACAGACTAATAGTTAAACTGCTGAAAATCGCGGCTGCCCCTCTGTTGGTCTTCCATGGTCTCTTGTGTTCTGGGGGCCTCTGGATGTCTGGAGTTTTGATCTCCTCCATACC
>NW_005190673.1:0-1129 GCF_000239375.1 Pundamilia nyererei
CCCCCACTGGGATGCGTGCAGTGTTGCCAACTTAGCGACTTTGTCGCTATATTTAACGAGTTTTCAGACCCCCTTAGCGACTTTTCCCCCCCTAAAAGGCGACTAGAGACAAATCTGGCGACTTTTTCTGGTGTTATTGGAGACTTATTTATGACGACTTTTTGACATGAAAGCGCGTATCGCTCTTATTCTCAACAAGCAGCGGTGCTGCCGTGGGCACCTCGCCCGTGCCAAAGCGCTCACGGGCGGAGGATAGTCCTCACGCAGCTGCTATCAGGGCAGCAGATGTTCACACCTGTGCATAGAAACTGCAAATGAATCGCGCATGAATTAAGCTGCTGCTGCCGCACTGACTGTAACACAGTCAGTTCTTCTTTTACTCTTATGCTGTTTTGTGGATCACAAGAAACTACTTATAAACACACACACACACACTCCACCAGAGTGTGCATTTCTGGTCACTTTTGCCGGTCCAAGCCCGGGTAAAGGAGCAGGGTTGGAATTGTGACATTAAAATAAAAACAATAATCGCTAAAAGAAATTTAATTTGTAGTTTAAATAAACTCTAAATGCATTTAGGACAGTTTTTCCTCACTTTATGTCTCTTCCATGATGCTATTTCTCTCTCCAACAATGTAGGTTACAATTACATTAGCATGACAAATTATGCAGATTAGGCAATGACATCGTTTAGTGACTTCTAGCGACTTTTAGGACAGCCAATAGCGATTTCTTCTCAGTGATTACTGAGGAGTTGGCAACACTGGATGCGGGTGCTTGTTGCTCCAGGGTGTGTGGCTGTATGGTCCTGTGTGGTCCTGGGTGTCTGGGGCCTTGGGGCCCTGCTCTCAACTCGTACCAAGGTGGCCGACCTATAGCAGGGTCGACTGCCCATTGCCTACAGTCCTCTGGGACCTTACTCTTTGGCCGTGGGCTTCCCATCTGGGGCCTCCCTCCTTCTCCTGCTGGGATGGGCGCGCAGATGCCAGTTTCCTGAGTAACACGATCCCCCTCCCCTATCCATAAAAGGTGACTATGTGGAGAGGGTGTCCTCCTTTAAGTTCCTCGGCACCCACATATCCGAGGACCTATCCTGGTCCACAAACACATCAGCCCTAGTAAAGAAAGC
>NW_005190673.1:2700-3968 GCF_000239375.1 Pundamilia nyererei
GACAGAAAACCACTTGCGTCTGCCTGTGCTTCGAGGGAATTATAGAAGGATAACGAGGGAATGAGACGCAAAAGGAGTAATCTGACCTGACGAGATAGGGGAAAGTAAACTGAACATACTGAGATCAGACGCGGATCTTCAAAGTAAAACAGGAAACACATACACGTAATGACATAACCCACAACCTTAACACAGACTGGGGGGACACAGATCATAGGAACATGAACCATGAAACAGAAGAGTACAAACACCCCAGGTAACCAAAACCACAGAATAATAATAAACTAAAACATAAACACGGAGTCACAGACTCTGGATCATGACAGTGCCCATCTCAACTAAATGCTGACTTAAATACAATACATCATTAACAATGTCCAAAAATATCCCGCCTTCTGTCGACCTATTAAACAGGTAGTCTAAAATCCAACTGTAAATTTGTCATTTATTCATAGTTTCCTGTGTTAATGAGAAGTCCCTCTCTCCATAACATATCACATGGCTTCTCTACATCAAAGAATAATGCTATAGTCATTTCCTTATTCGTTTGTGCTTACCTGATATCTGATTCCAAACATAATACACTATCCAGCATCTCCCTTCCTTTACCAAACTGACTCTGATATCCAGAGAGAAGATCATTACTCTCTAAAGAACAGAAAAGAAAAAGCTCCCTGTTGTCATCCGCAACATAGACTTTGATAACTGCAATGTTAATGCAGTGGGTCTGTAAGTGGATGGATTTGATGGATCTTTACCTAGCATAACTATAGGTGCATTGATGGACATATGCATTCATCCCATATAATATTTAACAAATTTAAGAGTATGTCAAGTGTACTGTCTTTTATATGAGCTGACATGCTTTTTTTTTATTATAAAAAACAAAAATACAAACAAAAACACCCCACCATCCTTCCCTGGAGCCCGTTCTTCGTACCTCGCCAAGTAGGTTAGCTGGATTTGATTGTTGACGATTTCGCGTGATCCTGGATCGTTCGGTTCCCCGAAGCTCATCCGGGACTTGCTGTCATAGCAACAGAGCCGTAAGCGTAAACCTGCTCGGGAGCAGGTTTACTGTATGTAAACAGGATTAGATCGCGGCCACTCAGGTATGTCCGCCTCATGTATACGAAAGCAACAGCGATATCCCACCACTGTTTCACCAGAAATAGACATCATCAATGTAACTAAAGATAATGCAGCACTTGATCCTGTTAGTGATGTCACACAGATACATACAGGTCATTTCCTAAAAAAGGGAAATG
>NW_005190674.1:0-3967 GCF_000239375.1 Pundamilia nyererei
TGGTGCAAATTACTGACCTCTGTCATCATTTTAGGTGGGGGAACTTGCACAATCGGTGGCTGACTAAATACTTTTTTGCCCCACTGTATTTGAGCCTGTATGTACAATTCTGACCCTTGGATGAAAGAAAATCCAAAATAAATTCAAACATGTGCCATCAATTCTACTTTTTTAAAGTCATTGAATCATGCTGTGCAATCAGTTCAAAGAAATAATTAAAAGCCCACAATTACCATGAAAACAACCCTGGCGATGTCATGTGTAATAAATTATTGTTTGTGCACATGATAAATAATGACCACATACAAGATAATAAGTTGTTCAAGGACACATTTGTGTGTACAAGATAAAAAATAATCAGCTTATGGTACATTAGCCTCGCTCAGATAAGCTCAGATAATTAAAACTATGCAATAAAATGTAAACGTTTAACTACATGTTGGACTTTGCTCACTGCAAAATAGAGTAGAACAAAATGACACATCTGCACTGCTGTCTTCTACTACTTTAGGTATTGAATAGTAATATTTTGAAAACTCGACTCTGCTCTGAACTCCTTTACTCAGTCGTCTCTTGCTGTGCTGTCATTTTTCTCTGAGACATCAAGAACACAAAGAACTTTTTGTTAATAATGCATCTCCTTGTGAATCACCATGTGTTTTGCTACTATTCATTTATGCAGGGAGTCCTTTTTCAGTCAAAATGCCCCCCATCTGCCAGCAAGTGGACTGAATGAAGTGGAATACAGTGGAATGAAGCTTTTATGGAAAGATACAAAATTAAAATCACTTCTTTTAGTAATTAGCTTGATTTTAGACAGGTCAACTGAAAACTACCATGAAAATCTCAGCAGAAAATGAGCAATCACTTAGCCTTGACTTATTATTGCCTGTCAGTGAGGTGTACCGTACGCAGTGAGGTGTACCCTCTGTTTTAATCTTTAATGGTTTCAGGCTGTTGATTTATTAATGAAATCTCATTTGACTGCTGTTTCATTTCCAGAAATACATACCTGCCCTGATGGAGCTGCGCAGCAGACAGCCAAGAGAAGCAAACACGAGCGATTCCCCAGATGTGAATGAGGGGAGTTGCACAGATTTAACACAGCTGTTGTTCTACTTACTCAGCCTACATCTGGACCAAACACAGTGAGGGACAAGAAAAACATTTTGACCTTTATCTGCAGAACTGCATGTTGGAATGCTTAAAGCATGTATGTTACAGGCTGTATGTGGGATATTTTTATGAAATAATTTCCTAAAGCTGAAAATCACAAAAGGATATCCCTTAGAAATGGAATAGAAATATCAGTAAACACATCCCAACATGTTTTCCAGGCAGAACAGGAATAAATGCTTCAGATAAGGTGCTAAAAGCATGCTCCATGGTCACAGCACTGAGTTCATCCCAGCTGTAAAGTCTTTGTATAAAACCTGTTTGTGCTTGGCTCTATTTTTCATGTTAAGTGAAAATATTTAGTACGATTGACAGAAGAAATTCTTAAAACTAGAAACAAGTTCTCTTTATTTTTCTTGACTAGAGCATCCACTGTCTCCAGAAGCCAGAAACACAACCAAATTTAGTGTGCTGCATCTGTCAGATCTAAGTCAGCTTATTAAGACTTGCTGCTGTTAATAATTTAGGCAGAATCTGGGCTACTGAGCAGTCAAAGGACAAAACCTGCTCACCTTACCTGGTAAAAGAATTTAACTGACCAGACAGTTATCAAGGCAAGGGGACATTCAGCCTCCCAACTAAAAAAGAAAGAGCAATAACAACAACATTGTCAGGGGGCTGGGGCTGTGACTCAGCATTTTGAGTTATTTTGCATTTTTTGATTACTTATGAGATAATGTTAAGTTCTAGGGTTATTATTAGCTTGTCTTAGTTTAGGTTTAGTCTAGTTCGTGTTATCATCCACTTCTCCTTGTATATGTGTCTTTTTCTGTTTGTCATGTGTTATAACTTGCACATTACCTTTCTCAGTTTATATATATACACTAACTTATTGGAAGTTACATGTCAATTTTTTAATGCGCAGGTACAATACACAATCTGCACTTTTCTAATTATTCTAAATATTCTTAACTATTTAAACATCTTTCAGTATCCTGCTCTGTTTGCACACTACAACCTGGGTTTGCCTCTTATATGCACTCTATGTTTAATAACTGTACAGTACTCTGCTTTGGTAACTATTGTCCATGATATAAATATGTAAAAATTGTGTTTCTGTTCTGTGTCCTGTTCTGTTTGTATATGTGTGTTTTTGCTGCTGATACAACCAAATTTCCCCTTGTGGGACAATGAAAGGATTATTCTATTCTACCTATTCTGTTCTTCTATCTCCTTGTCTGTGTACTTTCCCCACGTCTTTCTCCTCGGTGTTGCTCTATCACTCTCGCTCGTTCTCTCTGTCTCTTGTTTCAAGCTTGCGTGTCCCAGTTCATGTCTGTACATGTTTCCTGTTTTATTTTGAAAGTCTTGTTTCCTTGTTATGTCATCTCTGTTTCCCAGGTGTTTCCACTTTCCTCATTATCCTTCAGTGTATTTACGTCCTGTTTCCCTCTGTTTAGTGTTGGGTTGTCTGCTTATCTCGTATCATGTCACTGCAAGTCTCCATGTCACAGTTTTCATGTTTAGTTTTAGTTTAGCCCAGTTTAAGTTTTTAGTTTCCTTTTTTCCGCAACTCGCCTTGTCTTGTTTTTGCTTCGGATACCAGCCTCAATAAATGGCTCGCTTTCTGTTAAGACTGAGTTTTGTTCTCCCATGTCTGCTTTTGGGTCCACAGCTCAAACACTCCAGCTGCTCCGCCACAACAAACATGCATGCAGCTTAATCTAGACTAGGGATGTTAAGACCAGTGAAGCTACATGGTTACAAAGTTCACTGCACTGACTCTCCTCTGATTACAACAAATAAAGTGTTTGTTAATTTATTGTGAACTCAATAATAGCACATAAACAGGAACTTTCCTGTGACTTAATTTGTTATCTATTATTTAATTACTTTGGCGTAGTATGAATGGCACTGAGGGTTAAACGTTTTTATCATCAGGAAAAGGTGTAAAACTTGTGAAAAGTTAGTTAAAAGTTCCAAAATCTCTTAACTCCTTCACATTTTCTAAAGCTGCCCACTGGGGCTGAATCAGAGTCTTGGTTGGACCGATTCTGGCCGCCGGGCCTTATGTTTTGACACCTCTGTTAGAACCAGAGCAGACACTTCTGGTTATTACACAGAATCCAGGGTTAATGCACTTCAGCATTGGCTTCTTTTCTAAGACATGGAAACGATATCCTTCTTTTGTGGTGGGTACTACTGATTATAATTAATGGCCACCACTTATAGCAGTTTGTTAAATAATATAATTTTGTTATATTGTGCAGATTGAAAGATCAGGAAACTGAAAATCTTATTTGAAAATGGACATTTTGATATAGAAATTGCACACTGTGAGAACAAGAATGAGCACATAACATTTCTTAATCATAAACATGGTTATTTCCTGTTTTGTTTTTTTATCCTTGCATCAAAACGTCAAACAATGAATAATAATAAAATTATTTTATACTACTAGTACCACTACACTGCTAATGAGCATTTCTGCTCTTATCAGTATGTTTCTGCCTAAAGACAAATTTATGTGCACACTAGAGGCGGGCAAAGATCGTTGTACTGTGTCCAACGGAGGATTCAGATCCACCTCAGGCATAACTGTTTGTGGTAAAGCAGAAAAGCTGTATTCAAGTCAGGAACGGTACCATTAATGAAGATATGACAGTGTTCCATCAATTTACGGTTTGTGGGATTATAATATTATTTTATGCCATGTTATGCCCCTAATTAAAGATTGTGAATTATTATGATGTTTTAGTTTGCATTATTCTCCTGAATTAGAAGAAGGTGATAACTATTGCATTTGTTAAACTGATTTGCATTACATTAGACTGCTGATTTATTGTGAATG
>NW_005190675.1:0-3965 GCF_000239375.1 Pundamilia nyererei
GCTAGGTCAGTGTGTACCAACTGTAATGGTTCACTCGCTTTTGGGTCACTTTGTCTGTTTCTGTTGTTAGTGAATTTCCCTTCTGTGCACACATTACAATCTAGCATCCCCCTGCCTGTGATTTTCATGCCATCTACAACATCAGGTAGTTTTAACACATCGCTAACATTACAATGTCCTAAAATCTCGTGCCATGTTTTTACATCACAAGCCAGATTAACAGTATCACAGGACATTATGAGTGATGTTTCAATGTTTACCGTTTTCAAATAGTAGAGTCTGTTGTATTCTTCGATGGGGAAGACTGTCCCATCTTTGTTCACTAGTTCGTTCTGTCCCTTCTTGAAGATCACCTGTGCTCCATAGTTTGTAGCTGCCTTCACTGAAAATATGCTCTGAGGGTAGGATGGGATGAACAGAGCATCTCTCAGTGTGATGGTGGTACAGTGTCCTTGTGTGTCTCGTAGAGAGACGTTCGCGTCTCCCCTCTTGAGTGCGACATTGTTTGTCCTGGATCCATCAGCGAGCTCCATGTAGTGTTCCCCAGGATCAAATGTCTCGTCGAACTTTATGAACTTATTCTTCTCCGTAATGATGTGTGAAGTCGCACCACAGTCCACCATTAGTCCTTCTCTCATTATGTCAGTAGTCAGTGGTCTTTGACTGACTTTAAATACAAAAGTCTGCTCTTCTTTCTTGCCCTCTAGTTTTACTACAGTTAGTTTTGTGTCATCTCTGTACTTGGTTTTTCTTCTACATGTCTCATCACTGTGTGTCGAGCTTCTATGGTAGTTACACCACTTAGGTGTTCCCTTTTGGCGACAATCTTTTACAAAATGTCCTTTGTTTCCACATCCATGACAGGTGATTGATGTTAAATCAACCTTCATCACATTATCCACTTTTACTTTGTTGTCAAATTTTTCTGTTTCCTCGTAACTTCGTAGGTTGCTTTTGAACTGTGTGAATGTTAAATCTTCACTGCTTTGAGTTGTGTGGATAGCAAATGGCTTGTAAGTTTCAGGAAGCCCCTTTAAGATCATGGCGATAATAAGTCCATCACTGATGACTTCTTTTGCATTTCTTAGAGAGGTCACTGCTTTTTCAGCTCGGATAATATAATCTGTCACTGTCTCATCTGGTTTCTTCTGTAAAGACGTCAGCTGGGCTTGATTCTGGGCTTGCCTTTACTATCGTAGTGGTCACGTAGTATTTTTAAAGCTTTTCTTCCGTCGTCAGCCGCATCTCTCATTACCAGTGACAGACTTTTATCATCGAGAAACTGTATCAGTTCAGCGTAGCATTCAGCATTCTTCTCTGCATCTGGGTTAGTGACTGATAATATAGTGTCCTTTAGGCCAATGATCCGCATGTGGCCGAGAAACTTCACCTCCCAAAGTTCGTAACTGTTTTCGTCTCCGTTGAACACTAACCTCTGCCATCTTCCTCCTGTTGTGTCACGCCTGGGCCCATAACCTGTTGAGCTTGAAGAGTTTTCTTCTTCTTCGGCCATGTTCTCTTAATAATACACTCACTTGGTTGATTACTTTGCCTGTTTCTTTTATTGTGAGCAACACAGGAAGGGAATGAGATACATCATTGCTTCAGCAGTTCGCGCTTCGGAACAACAGGAACAGGAAGTGAAGTAATCTATAATCACCAAAATAAAATCCTTTTCAAAATAAAATGACAATCAGAAAACGTCTTTCACAACATAAAATAAATAAATATATTTACTCTTGAGAACACAAATCTAACAATAACAAATAATGATTAAATGCAGAGAGGTCTATTAACACAAAGTGAGTGAGAAAGGTGACTGAAGAAGAAATGTTCAATGCATCATGGGGATCCCCCAGGAGCCTACACCTATTGCAGCATAACTAAGGGAGGATTCAGAGTTAGCTGATCCAACCCTAACTATATGCTTTAACAAAAAGGAAAGTTTTAAACTTAAACTTGAAAGTAGAGATAGTAGCTGTCTCCTGAATCCAAACTGGAAGCTGGTTCCAAAGAAGAGGGGCCTGAAAACGGAAGGCTCTGCCTCCCATTCTACTTTTAAACACTCTAGGACCTTATGATGTACTTGTACGCCTGCAATCTCTAATAGGGTGATATGGTAGTATAAGGTCATTAACCCTGTAAGACCAAACCCATCAATAAATAGCCAGAAAATTCAGATTTTTTGGAAAGGAGATGTTTAATAACCGTTATAACAAAATCAACTTTTTTTTTCTATATCATGTTGTGTATGATGTGTTTTTTCAAAATATATTTATATATAATTTTTGCATTGCATTTGATACTTTATTGTCCTCCATTGTTGAACAATGGACAGTCCAACAATGGAGCCAGGGCAAAAGGTTATGAAGCAAGATTTGATTCCACACACAATAAAATAGGCAAGAACAACGTTACACTCAGATTTTCCATGTCAACAGAAACATCGCAGATAGAAATTCTAAAAACAGACAGTATTACCTTACTAACCTACAAACTCAGTACAGGAAGTATTTCATCATGGATTGTAATTTTAAGCTTTCGGACCTGCCCTTGTTACTGCTTTAAATTAAATGCCAAAACTATTTCAAAAATCTGTTGATCTCCTCAATTTTGACAGCCTGGTGAAAAATGGCTTCCCACCCTCATTATTAAGTACATTTGTGACAAAGACATGTACACAGACACTCACTCTCTCTCGCATTCACCCTCACACACAGAGGGCCTTTTTTGCCTGCACAAATGTCATTTGCTGTTTTATCCATCTGAGAGCCCACCTGTCCGCCTCCCAAGTGGTACCCCCAGTACAAATGCACAGTTCTTCAGGTTGGCCATGAGCCCTGCCTCCCTCGGGGACTCTAGGACTGCCCAGGTGTTACAGTGGATTATGGCATCATTCAGGTAGGCTGCAGCATATACAGTATGCGGCTGTAGCACATGGTCCACGAGGCACTGGAACGTGGTGAGGGCTCTGAACAATCCGAAAGGAAGTTTGATGAATTGATACAAACCGTATGGGGTGAAGAAGGTTTTCTCCTTGGAAGGAATCTTCCAGTAGCCCTTGGTGAAAACCAGTGCTCTGAAAAACTGAGCCATTCCTAACCAGTCCAGGAGCTTGTTAACCCGGGGCACGAGATACACATCAAACTGTGACAAAAAGTTGTCACAGTTTGATGCATATCAAACTGTGACAACTTTTTGACCTTGAAGTAGTTGACACAGAACCGTATAGACCCATCTTTCTCTACCTATAAGAACTGTAAGAACTATGGGGCTATGGGGCAACACCACACGCTGTGTGACTCTTCTATTACTCACACCAGGCTGCGTTTCAAAATGGTGCTCTATGAGATTCGTACAGCCCAGCAGGGGGAGAACACGTCTGCAAAATGCTGTTGCAATGCAGCAACATCTGCTCTCTGGGCCTGTGCCAGATGGTTATCGTAATGGAGGGAGACAGGAATGGTGGAATTTGGTAACTCTGGCCCCAAATTATCTCTCATTCTGTTCTGTGTCTCTGTGCTCCCTCCCTGTTGCCTTATCTGATGTCTTAGTGTCAAGCTCGTGTCTGTGCATACCTGTTGTATTTCCTGTTTTTATTTTGATAGTCCCTGTACTGTGTGTATTGTGTCTAGTTTTCCGAGCTGTGTTTTCCTCCTGTCTCCCATTCCCTGATTGCTCCTTTCTTCCGCTTGTTATTGGTCCATCGGTGTTTCTCTGCAAAGTCATCCTGTGAGTTATGGTTTCAGATTTGTTAGATTTTCCAAGTTTAGGTTTTTTCCTTAGTTTCTGTCCTTCCCATCTCTGCTCTGTCTCTTTATTTACCCCATGTGTAAATAAAGCTCATTCATCCCATCTAAGCCAGAGGCTGCATTTGGGTCTCTCTCTCTCCACTTCAACATCCTGCCAAGCTGCCCCAGTCTCACTGTGACTGGGAGGAAGGGAGGGTGGACCCAAGGACTGCC
>NW_005190676.1:0-3965 GCF_000239375.1 Pundamilia nyererei
AGTCTGCAGTAAATCTGCCGCAGATGCGACAAATATTGGAAGTAAATCCACAGGTGTTGTAGTCCTGTAGTTAAGAAGCTCTTCTCTGGTGTAAGAATATCCAGAGGAGTGCCCAGACACAGAAGTTATGCACAAAAACAAAACAGAAGTAACGCACTGAAGCAACAGGGCATCCATACACGGCGCCATCTTGGAATCAACCCAAGTTTTTTTAGACAGCTCAGCGTCTAAAAATAGCCTAGGACGTGCATGTGAATTGCACGCAGGCCAAGATATAAATATATAGGCAGACAGTCAGTATGTTTTTTTTCAGCAGTGCATCAGTTTGCAAAAATTTGGCAGGACAGAGGAATGATTACATCTACTGGACACCCAGTACAACATGGAGATCTTCTGAAGACACTATTAGAAGTAATAACATTGCCAAAACAGTTAGCATTATGCTAATGTGCTGCACATCAGAAAGATAAATCAGAAATAACTAAAGGCAATTACTTTGCAGATCAAGCAGCTAAGTTAGCCGCACAACAAACTGTAGACACATTAACGTCTGCATCCACTATGCAAATACCACTTGATGTACTTAAAGATGAACAGAAAGCTGCACCAACTACAGAACAAAAGAAATGGTTAAAGTGTGGAGCACAACTAAAAGATGATCTGATGACTTGTGAAGGAAAACCAATACTACCTAAATTCCTACACAGAACAGCAGCATTAGTGACCCATGGAGTGTCTCATGTGTCATCAGGAGAAATGATACAGGTCATTAATACACTTCAGCAAAGGAATTTGTGAGGACATGCATGATCTGTCAAAAACACAATTCACAAGGCAATCTGAGGACAAAAAGAGGACATTTCCCCACACCACCTCATCCATTTCACACCATTCACATCGACTTTATTGAATTAAGTGAAAGTCAAGGCTCAAAATACGCTCTAGTGATTATAGATGTATTCTCAAAATGGCCAGAGATTTATCCAGTGAAAAAAGCAGATGCAATCTCAGTTGCAAAATGTCTATGTAATCATTTCATTCCAACATATGGCATCCCTTCTCTGATAAGATCAGATAATGGGACACATTTTGTCAATGATGTGATCAGTAAAGTCTCTGAAGCACTAGGATTCAGCATAAGAAATCATTGTGCTTCTCACCCACAAAGTGCAGGGTTAGTGGAGAGAACTAACGGCACCATAAAACAGACTCAGAAAATGCATGGCAGAAACAGGAAGACCGTGGCCTGAATGCATAGGCCTTGTAAAAATGTGGATGAGATTAACACAAGGCTCTCAAAAACTTACACCATTTGAGGTTGTTCATGGTAGGCCTTTTCAACTACCAGTGACAAGTGAACCTCTAGACAAATCTGTCAGAGAAACAACCCTGGCAGAATGGATGGCAAAACTACTGGAAAATAAGGATATTGTTTTGAAGAATAAACTGCCGTACGACTCTTCTCCAGTCTCTTACAGGTTGAAACCAGGCGATTGGGTCCTAATACGGGTACTTCAGAGGAAAAATTGGAGTTCGCCTTGCTAGGAGGGCCAATACCAAGTGTTATTGACCACACCCACAGCCTGTAAAATTGCAGAGAGACCCTCCTGTATACATCAGAGCCACTGCAAAAAGGTTGAGGTCCCGGGAAGCCCCGACACAAAGGAGGAAGCACATTAGGGTAGTCTCACCTACGCTTGGTTGCTTCGGGGTGAGGTGGGAAGTGCTGATGGGGCCCCCGTCGGGTAAGCCCGCACTCCAATCTCCATCCGATCAACTTTAGGGCAGCCAGGTGCAGGTGTGATGGACCTGTGTGCAACCATGGGAAGGGGAACCCTCCTGGTTACCTTGACTACAAAGCTCACTCTTAGAGGACCCCAGCTGATGCCAACAGCAGCAGAGCCACAGGGCAAACAGAGAAGATGGACATACGACAACCTCCACGTAATGGACATGCCACAAGACTTCATCCATCCCTGGATGAAAAATGCCTGATACAGATACGTGTTTAACAGAACCACAGAGAAAGACTGTTACGTCTGCTCGCACATACCGAGCATATTAACACAATCATATATGGGAAACACCCTGGAACAAGTGCACTAATTCTGATCTCCGACCACACCTTCAGAATGACTTTTGTAAAGTGCATAACAACAACAACCCTAACAACAACATCATCATCATCCTGATCCAGGAAGAAACGCTCAACTTCAACAGTCAGACCATATGACTCTGTCTGGGGAACCGACGTATCTGAAGAATTCAAACTCTGGACAACTGGACAAAAGGTACTCAACCCACTCTTCCCGTGGGCAGGAGTTGGAAAACATGCTCTCAGAATTGCTGTAATGCAACATCGTGTAGCACTGGACATTATCCTGGCTGAGAAAGGAGGATTGTGTGTCTTATTCAACACCACATGCTGCACTTACATACCAGATAATGTACATTCTTTAAACATGGCTTGAGATTCTAAAGAGACTGTTGATCGGCGTTGGACTTTTCCTGGTTTTATTTTGTTTTCTTTATTTGACTTATCCCTTGTTTAAAAGCTGTAATTTCACAGGTGATAAGTTTGTCATTTACAGCATACGCAGATGTACAAAAACCAATGAAGATCATGAAGACTTCTTTTCCTGTTTGTAAAATGAAGATGAAGTGCAACTAATTATGTAATAATTGAAAATGTGAAAGACAAGTAGTTACTTATTGATACATTTCATTTCTCTGATAAACAGGGTGGAATGTCTGAAGAAAATTGTGAATGTGATCAGCTACATGAAATGTATTCTTTTACTTATCACTAAGCAAATGTCTACGTGACTTTTGAAATGAACTCTTGTGTGATAAACAACTAACAGCTTCCTCTTTCTGTAAGAACACACAAACTTAGAAAAGGGGAACCTCAGCTCAGAGTTCTTAGAATAACTCTGTTGCCTTTGCACACACACAGACACAAACTTGTATAAATAAAGAACGCAGACGGTGACAAAGCGCGAGTCCATGAGTGTCTCCTGTGGAGCACTCTGTGACCATCCTCGCGAGTAAAGACAACTACAGTGTTTGTGTTTTCTAACTCAGGTGTCTTAGCTGAAGAATTGCGGGGTGATTCTTAGAAATCCCCTGTTACACACCACTAAGATGTTTTCAGAAATATGTAAAATGGAGATAGTGGATGCTATATAACTATTACTAGTACAATATTGTAACTCTGTAACAGACAACAGTTTGATAAAGTGCTATGTAAAAAAAGAAACCAAAAGATTAGATTCTATAAGTTTCAAAGATATTTTTTATATATATTTTATATGATACAGTAAATGTGTACAAATGACCGTCAATCATTCAGTCACTGAAACTCTCCCTGAAATTAGCTAAGTAATTCCTACATGCGTGTAGATTAAAGATTATGATTGTCTCTGATGAGCCTAAGGTACAAAACATGCCGGCGACGACAATAACGTTTTTCTAGCTCCTCGAGAATTAAAGATGTACAAAAACAAAACAAACAAACAAACGGAGCGACATTTCTGGTTCTATTTTAAAGTTTTTGTGCTGTGGCGATAGGGACCAGAAAAACATCAAAGTTACATCGGGCTTGAACAAAGGCTAGAAGGCTTCACAGCCACTCACTTCTGTCCCACCCGGCCATCGAAGGATCCTGCCTAAGATGAGCATGTAGGTAGGATCCTTTGAAGCATCCTTCCCCTGAATTTGGACACAGCCAATTGTTTAATTGTTAATGTTATTTAGTTTGTTGCTTTCAAGTAAATAACCATGTAATATTGTCCTCTCATGTCCTCTCTGTGGGCTTCCCACTAACCCCTCTCCTGATACTTGCTATCCTAAAGGCAGAGGAAATTTAAAAATGACAGTAGACAAATATGAACACCACAACAACTCTTCGTAATTGCACATTTATTTATTTATTTATTTATTTTTTTTTTTTTTTTCTTAATGAC
>NW_005190677.1:0-1221 GCF_000239375.1 Pundamilia nyererei
CCACTTGCTAATGTTACTGAATCTGTGGAAGCTCCGCGATAGCCACCACACGAAGTAACGAGTAACGACCCTATCTAAATCCCAGTAACGACTAACGCGTTCCTGATTTTGGCATAATAACTAGTTACTGTGCTCGTTACCACAATAATAACGTAGTTACTGTAACGCGTTACTTAATAACGCGTTAGTCCCAACACTGCTAATTGCAGGCATGAGAATGTGCCCAACCCAACCCCTATTCAAATGGAATTACAATAGTCACGACGTGAGGTGATAAAAGTATGAATAAGAGTTTCCAAATTGCGTTCGGAAAGGAAAAGCTTAACCTTCAGTAGGCGTCTGAGGTGATAAAAAGCTGATTTTATCACCCCATTTACATGACCATCAAAGGTAAGTGCGGAATCAAATTTAACACCAAGATTTGTGATCGAACCTTTCAGATGGGAGGTCAAATCACCAAAATCAACATCTGGAGAATCAGTAGAGCAATGCGAGCCAAATAAAATTGTTTCTGTTTTGTGATCCTTAAAATTTAGAAAGTTATTTGCCATTCATGATTTGACATCTCTAAGACAGTCAAGCAGGACATTGACATGGGGAGGTATCCAAATGACTGAAAGGTAAATAAAGTTGATAGTCATCGGCATACAAATGAAATGACACTTTGCGTTTATGAAAAATCGCGCCAAGAGGGAGTAAATACAGCGAGGATAGATCCCTGGGGCACACCCCAAAGCAGAGGGGCCACAGAGGACATGGCCAACCCCAGCTTAACACAAAAACTCCTTTCGGAAAGATATAATTTTATCCATGACAATGCCAAATCAGAAATTCCCACACAGTGGTGTAAGCAGGAGATCAGCAGGTCGTGGTCCACTGTGTCAAATGCAGCTGTCATGTACAACAAGACAAGCACAGCACATTTACCACAATCAGTCGTAACAAGAATGTCATTCATAACTTTAACCACAGCTGTCTCCGTACTGTGAAAGGGCTTAAAACCATATTGAAAGATTTCAGACAGTTGCGAGTCATTCAAGTAGTCTAACAGCTGAACATTAAAAAAGGTACAGCCAGCCAGTACTAGCTCAATGAAGGCGCTTAACTCACCGGGAGAAATCCAGGTTTCAGTCAGGAAAAGCAAAAAATTCCTTCAATATGAAGGTCTTGTTTGCCACCAACCTGGTATTTCTTAGACCTTCCGGTTGAGTGAACGCTGGC
>NW_005190677.1:3198-3961 GCF_000239375.1 Pundamilia nyererei
TACATAGCACTGAAACTGCTCTTATAAAAATAACAAACGACCTTCTTATAGCAGCTGATTCTGGTCTCCTCTCCATCCTTATTCTTCTTGATCTGAGTGCAGCTTTTGACACAATCTCTCATCCCATTCTCCTTAGCAGATTAGTTTCTATTGGTCTCTCTCACACTCCACTAGCCTGGTTTAAATCATACCTATCTGACCGCACTCAGTTCATTCAATTAAAATCCTTCACTTCTCAGCTTTCTCCTTTATCCACTGGGGTCCCCCAGGGATCTGTCCTCGGGCCCCTTCTCTTCATCATCTACCTTCTTCCACTCGGACATATTTTTCATAAATATAATATTCAGTACCACTGCTACGCCGATGACACCCAGCTCTATCTCTCTACCAAACCTGACTCTACTCTTCCTCCACCCTCCCTCATCCTCTGTCTAGCTGAACTCAATTCTTGGTTCTCCTCCAACTTTCTTAAACTCAATAGCAATAAATCGGAACTTCTTCTGGTTGGCACCAAACGACTGCTATCCAGAATTAACAATTTCTCTCTCACCATCAATAATTCGCTGGTCCCTATCTCTCCTTCTGTGAAAAGCTTGGGTGTCATTCTCGATAGCACATTATCCTTTAACTCGCATATCAATAATATTACACGTGCAGCATATTTCCAACTCCGTAACATTAATCGCCTCCGCCCCTTCCTCACACCTCACGCCACTGCCATTCTCATCCATAATCTTGTTATCTCTAGAATTGACTACTGCAA
>NW_005190678.1:0-3961 GCF_000239375.1 Pundamilia nyererei
GGCCATTATATACAGGCAAAATTAAATAAATGTAAAATAAGGTCAAATAAAATGAAAAGGTAAATATGTATAGATTGATAACCCCTTGCTTCCTCCTTCCAATCATGCAATGAAGTGTTTTAATTCCTTTTTTGTTTTTTTTACTACTCACCTGACCTTTACCAGAAAAGAGGTGTGATTGGATGAAGCCCCCCAGACTTTTCAGGCTTTAAACTACATTTTCTAAAGCCTGAAAATCAGACGTTCACTTTTGTCACTTTAATATTATTTATTGTGCAGCTAACATGCTACATATCGTATCTCTAACTCCCTGCATGGGTGTAAACAGCTCTGTAAAACATGTAAAAGCCTTGAGATAAACTTTCGCAAACTTCCCATTATTTCTTCTTTGGTGTTTTAGCCTCAGCTCAGAAGCAGACAATGACAGTCGAAAGGACAAAAGATACAGTTGAAACAATTCAGAGAATTAAGCAGCCAGCGGGAAGCTTCAGATATTACCCTCGGTGCTCTCGGCTACGCCAGCGCGCATTGCAGTTGAGATAAGATAACTTAAACAAAAAGGGGGGTTGGATTCTCTCACGGTGGTTTTGGGTTCAGTTCTCTACATACTGTCTGGTTTACTAGTGAAAAAGAAAAACATCAGTCGATCTAGTTAAGAGGCCGTTTTAAGAAAAGTGTGCCGATTTATTAGAGACATGCTGAAGCAGCAGTTTAGTCATTTATTTCTTGAGGAGTGCATGAGAGAAAGACAGAGAAGCAGAGAGCCAAAGTGGAGGGAGCGTGAACGACAGGGTGGAGGGGATGGTACTGTACAGCCAGTTCAACGTTTCCAAGAAGCAGGCACAGCCAACAACATGTCTCTTAGCCTGGCCTGAGTGCAGCTGATGCTACCAAGGGAGGAGGAGGGAAATGCATGCTGGTCATTTTCTACAAGTTCTGATTTTTTTCTACCCAGTGGATACACCCGGACTACAGATTTTATTCCCTGACCCACAAAAGCAATTTGTCGCTTGAAGAGAGCTCACTTTGCAAGAATACTCAAAGAAACAGAGAAAAATACACCCTCTAAAAATGCATGTAACAGGCTAACATTTATGGTTTCTAATGCCAGTATTGTAACTATAGCACTGAAATAAGTACAGGCAGACAGAAAGCAACAGAAAAGAAATACTTTGTTAAAATGGAGCCTCTGTGGCTCCTCTGATGCTAATATTACACTCAGCTGCAGTCTATGCTAATGCACCACTGTTTAAACAGAATAATATCCTCCCACTATTTGATTAAAACCAAAAAAAGGCAAACATAGAACATCAACAGTATAAACACATCTGCTTCCTAAAATAAACTTGTTAGCAGTAGAGCGCAGCTGAGCAGAGGTACGAGACAGTAAAACATGAATTAATCTACAAATCTCAGAAAAAGGACCTGACCCACAGCAGGTGAGGGGAGGCTAAGCAGAGTGGCACTGTTCACCCACGGCCGAGGAGAGCTGATAAGCATGCTGGCTTCAGTCGAGGGCTCGGTTGCACGTCTGACACAAATATGTGAAAGGGCTTTCTCTAAGAGGCAGACTTACAAAGACCAACTGAGAGACTCTGAAGCTGCTTTCAGCTGCGGCAGGTGGCCGTTACCGTTGCACTGCTATAACAGATCTTCAAAAAAATGACTGTGGAAGTGTCATAAAGTCTCAGGAGCTGAATCAGCAATTAATCTGAGTTTAGCTGTCAGCTACGTGTCCAATTCACCAATCAGTTCTGTGATTCCTGGCCTGAGGCAAAACTCAAGCCGTCACGGACACACCAGCAAGCCGATCAGGGCTCTTGATGGGCGTGAAGAGCCCCGCTCTGGAGTCTCGTGGGTTGGTAGGTGGTCTAGTGGAGATGTGGAATTTACAGTCAGAAGCAGCAGAGAGTGACATGGGAGAGGGGACGGGAGGGGAGGGAACATGCAGTTTGTACTAGTTTTACTGCTCCAAACTACAGGCTACAGGACAGGGGACAGGGTCAAAAAGAATGATTAGAAAATGGATTGGACTTTCACCTTTTCCTTTATCGCATCAACCTGGAAAGGAAATTCAGAGAGGCAACTTAGGGAGGAAAAAACAAATGGGAGTCTCCCAAAATAGAAAGTGACAGAGAGAAAGAGAGAGAGAGAGCAAACAGAGGACTTGTCACTTAAAGAAGAAATATAAAAATCCTACGAGTGATGCGGGTAATCAATGCCACTTTTGATACAAATGCACACTTGAGATCAAACCTGCTACCGTGAACTTGCGCCTCACTTTTTAGACTAGTATAAACAACATGGCTCCTCTATGTCGCTAAAAAAGACCCAGATATACACAATCCCTTCATTTAACGTGACACAATCACTTTGTTTCTTGAACAGCTTAAATAACAGACTGAAGTATTTTGAATTTATCATCAAAAACTGGAACATAAATGTGTAAATGCTTCACTCGGGTCTGCGCGCTGTTATGAAAGAATCAGGTGTTTCTCTTTCGTGTGGGCTTTGCTTGCCATGTAACAGAGATAAATGGCGTAATGAGTCACACAGCAGTTATGAATCTCCTCCGTAACACATTTGTATGGAAAAGCAGCTTGAATAGATGGAAACCCAAATGAAAAAAAGGAAAACACCAGTGATGACACATGGTGACTGACAGATGCAAAGGACGATGAACATGAATGAAGGAAAGAACTGGCAGTACTGGGAGGTGGGGGCTTTAACTGTGCAATACTGTTGAGAGTCCAACAGTATTTGCAAACACATTTTAGCTGCTGCTACTGTTTCTTGTAACAGATGGATGGAAATCCTGGGCACTGATCAGAAAAAAGATTTCTTAAGATTTTTCTTAGTCTTCCAAAGATGGCTGAAGGGACGATGGGACTAATTTAAGTCTTTAAATCTAACAGCAGAAGAAACATCTCTGCATGTCCTTATACAGTTGTGGTCAGAGGTTTGGACACACACAAACACTCACCATGGGCATGAATGTCATGGTTACTTTGGGCTTATAATCTTCTTTTTCTAGGGTGGAATGATTGTACAGCATACATCTTTAATGATTTTAAAAGACAAGGGTCTGGTGCACAAGTTTGAATTTATTTATGATCTTCTGCTATTTAGACAGAATCAAAAATGCACATAAATCTGATCCACAGTATCTTTTAACTTGATAAGACTTATTAACTTCTCATTAGTGATCAGAATTGACTACAACTGGTTGTTTCTCTTTACCAGCATGAAAAGGATTTGTTTGACAGCACTCACTGGAAGACCCAAGCTGTCACCCTCAGATGAGAGGAAATGGGTTAGGATGTTCAGGAACAACCCAGGAACCACCATGAGGCTTAAGCCTGTCATGAGCTGGAAACTGCTGGAACACCAGTAACACTTGTTACTGTGAAGCAAGTTTAACATCACCACGGACAGAGAGTGCTGACCAAAAAAAGAAGTCCCTGCTCCAAAATAAACACCTTCAAGCGGAGTAATTTACAGCCTACCACATGAACAAGACAAATGCTTTCATTGGAGAAGTAAAGGTGAGGGTTTTAAACATAAGTACCAGCTGTCAACCATGGTGGTGGCGGCATCATGCTCTGGGGCTGTTTTGATGCCAGTAGTACTGGTACATTGCACAACGTGTATGGAATAATGTAGGAGGATTATCTCCAAGTTCTTCAACTTCATCTTAAATCAGCTACACATTTGAAACTTGGACAGAATTACATGTTCTAACAGGAAATGATCCTAAAAACACATCAGAACTGTTTTTGACTTAAAATACGTTTCTAGAATAGCCTTTCCAAAGCCCCGACCTGAATCCTATTTATAATTTGTGGAATACACATAAAAGCCAACTAATTTAAATGAATTCTTCCAATTCTGTTAAGAAGAGTGGTCAAATATCCAGCCAGAATTATAATGAAAGCTTATTGATGGCTACCAAAAGCATCTG
>NW_005190679.1:0-776 GCF_000239375.1 Pundamilia nyererei
ATCAGTGATACTGGACACCAGCAGAGATCAATACTGGGAGGGAGGATGGGTCAGAGATCGCCCTGTCTGAACAAAATCTGTGAATCCCATCATAGAGACACACGATACGTCTTTATTGATTCAGCTCAAAGTCTCGTTCACATCACAAACCTCCTTTCAACAGAGACCCAAGAGTGCAGCAGCACTGTAACAGGTATACATATGATACATGTTGTAACGTGGAGACACAAATGTAGAGACAACAGCTGGATGGTCACACAGACCGTGACGTGGGCTTAAAACGGGCTTCAAATCCTCCATCGTCAACACTGCTGTGGATTATCCCAGGAACCAGGGCAGCGTCTGGAACAGCTCTTTGTACCTGATTCTGTTCTGACTTTAAACCCAACTTCAGCTGAGTTTAATGGGACAGAACAACAGCAGAGGATTTTCAACTCTGAAGGACAGAAGGGTAGAGGACGTGAAAACTTCCAGAAACTTCTTCAGAAATGATTTAGAAATGTGAAAGTCTGAATCATGTCTGACGTAACTGGTGACAAACTGAGTAAATGTTGACAAAAATGTCATTTTATAGTTTTGAAACTGCTGATAAAGATTAAGAATACTTATTTAAAACAAACTTTTTGTTATTATTCAATCCGAGAACTTCACGTGTTAATTTACAGATTTAGAAACGTATAAAAGTCTCACTGTTTAGTTTCCTGCTGCATCTGATTATATTGGTGAGAACCAGTAAAAAATAAAGTGTTAATATTATGATCATGAGTTTGTCCCAG
>NW_005190679.1:2416-3960 GCF_000239375.1 Pundamilia nyererei
CTTGATTTCACCTCTCGCTGGTTATTTTTAGAACATAACACCCGCGATAAACGAGGGACAGCTGAGAAATATAACATCTGAATCCTTTTCTCTTTTGCTCTGAGGCGCGGGGGAAAAATATCGACAAGTCAATGAACATCATTTACAGATATATTGGGTAAATGCCCGAGACATCTATAGAAATGTAAATCACCGCTTGATTCATTTGCTTAACTTGTTTTGGGCCGTAAACAGGGCGTGAATACGACACCGGAAACAAAGCTCCCCACAGGAGTTTCCGCACCGGAAGTAGCATATGCTAACGTGCATATAGTCTGTCTACTGCTCGTATCAGCGCGAGGCTCTGCTCAGTGTGGGCCTTTCTATCACAGACAGAAACACTGATGCACAGCAGCACAGTAAAAGAACACAAAAGGAGATTATTGTCAGACTCATGTTTCATGTGTGGACCAGAGCAGCTGATACACGTGTTGATGTGAGAAAGGTTGTTGGAAAGTTTCCCATGATGCCTCACTCTTTCTGGCCTCTCCTGCTTTGTCATGCTGAAACGTCTGACTTGTTACTCTTTATTTAACATCATGTTTTGTGTGTCTCCTTCAGGAACTGACCAATCAGTAGTCAGGATGATGCCCAAGGTAAACCACACCTTTCTTTTGCTGATAGTTGTCGGGTGGGGGGGGGCGTGTTGTTGAGATGCTGCAGCATGACGATGTTTCTGCTGAATGATCGCGATGCTCAACAATAAAAACCAACAAGTCCTCCTGGTGGTTCAGTAACGATGTTCCTCCACATGAGAAGCGTGTCAGCTCAAAGATGAGTCTATGTTTGGTGTTGAAGTCCAGAGGTGCACAAGGAGGCGATGCTGAAGGGAGGATTGGCCAAATTTACATCTGGGCTGGTTTTTAATTTAACAAATAAAGTTACAGAACAATTCCAGCTTGGAAATAATAAAGCTGACAGAAGAAGCAGAACAGTGAGGACGTTTCTCCTGCTCCTTTAGGAAGCAAATGTTCAAGTTAGGCTCTGGGGAAGAGGCAGTAATAGTCCTCACAAAGACACAAGTACAAGCGTGTGTGTGTGTGTGTGTGTGTGTGTGTGTGTGTGTGTTAGCAGCAGCTGGCACAGACGTCTCCGGGGAGTGTGTTGTCGCTCAGAGGCACCGGCGTCCCAGGATCCCCTGCTGCTGCCATCGTGGTGAGATAAACACACTGTGATCGCGCTCTCGTACCCTTCAGATTAATCTGGAGGTAATAATCTGTAATCCCCCCCCCCTCTCCCCAGGCCAGAGTGGAGGACGGGGTTATCGGCTATAAGGACTTGGCAGCCTTACCGAGAGACAAAGCCATCCTGGACATCGAGAGACCCGATCTGATGATCTACCAGCCGCACTACAGCTACAGTCCTCTGGAGGTGACGTCTCCCTCCAGTCATAGTTTAGAGATTCCTGCTGACAGCTACACTGGTGCTCTCTGGACGTCCTGCCTGATGGGGGCGCTGTTTAGATGAGGCACCGTGTGGAGCTGTGGCCTGGAAACATGTTCTCT
>NW_005190680.1:0-978 GCF_000239375.1 Pundamilia nyererei
GTACGTCCACACAGTAGAAGTCCATGTAGTATGACATTTCAGTCCAAGCAAAGACAGGTGAGGTGAAAGTGCATATTATTTTTATGATCTTTTCTTTATTAATGTATTTGTGGGTGTAGCCAAATTCTTGTGAAGAGAAACACTACCCCACAGTGGTTAGATTTTCTCTGTGCTCCAAAATGTTTTCCTGTGTCACACAAGTGGAAATACTTTTGCCCCCGCAGAAGGATTCTGTAAAAGACAAAAGTGCATTTTTATATGCGTCATGTGAGAGATTTAAATTAAGGTATATGTGTAATAAATATAACCTCCACTGCCAGAAAGGGTTTCATCTGCCTTTAGAAAGAAAAGAAACAATGCAAAAGGGGAAAGAATGCTTTAATTTAATGCAAATGAATTTAATGATTTCTTTGTACATGTTGGCTATAATATACCAAAAGAAATACCAGAGCAAAGAAATAATAATGAAATAAATAAACATATTACTCAAAATTTGTCCTCCATGTTTATTGGTGCTGTAAGTCATAGAGAAATACCTGATATTGTGAAAACACTTAAAAGGTATGCTGATTGTTTTGGTAATGATATGCTATTGCTTGAAACTGTTATAGAATATATAGTGCAACCTTTCACATACATTTGTAACCTGTCCTTTCCAACTGGTATGTTTCCCTCAAAAATGAAAATAGCAAAAGTTTTTCTCATCCATAAAAATGGAGAGAGGTGTAAATTTACCAACTTTAGACCAATATCACTACTTCTGCAGTTCTCAGAAATCTTAGAAAAATTGTTTGTTAGGGCTTAGGGCGTCGGGGGGTTCCCCGGAGGCATCTTCCTTGGGGGGCTGAACCCGGGGTAGCGGTCATGTCCGGGTGGGGGCTCTTTTGGCTCTCGGATGACTGTTTCCTCGTTGTTGCGTGCAACGGGGCTAGGGGAGGGTCTGTGCTGATGGACGTGGGTTACTGACCTGGTAGCCTG
>NW_005190680.1:2205-3960 GCF_000239375.1 Pundamilia nyererei
CCCCCAAAAGTAATCCCGTTACTTTACTGATTACTTATTTTCAAAAGTAATTAATTACTTAGTTACTTAGTTACTTTTTAAAAACATGATTTACAACCTGAATAGGTGATAAAGCGATAGATCTTTCAGCCCAATTCTACTTTTTCTACATAATCCATCACACAAAATGTAATCAAATGGAAAGGTCCCTTTTTAAAACTTGTTTTATTAGTTTTAATCTTTTAACTTCATGCATCAAGCAAATTTTCTTTTGTGTTTACACTCACTCTTTCAAATAGATGCAAGTAAAACACAGCAGAAAATAAATAAAGTGAAAGACTAGCGGTCCTTTTGCTCTATTTTCACCTGTAAAGCAGGAGTGGCGTAGGCGTAGGTTTACCCTGGTGCAGGTGTGCTGCAGCGGTCAGTTGAAGAATCCGCGAGTTTCTCTGTGAATTTCCCATTACGTCGTAGCGCACTCGGTGCTTGCTAGGGAAGTTTAGGGTTTTTCGCTGTAAAAAGAAGTTTTCTTCCCACACACAACGGACGCTAATGTTTTTGTCACTTTTTATGGAATCAAACTTAAAGTAAGGTCAGTACTTCCACGCTTTAAACGCTACACGCTCTTACTCTCTCCTGCACTCGATATTGTTGATCTGCACACAGCTGTTGTCACAAACGACGCACTTGCTTACGTCACTGTCATGAGACATTCTCACAAAAAAAAAAAAAAAGGGTTTTTGTAACGCAGTAACGCAGCGTTCCTACGGGAAAGTAACGGTAATCTAATTACCGTTTTTGCAATAGTAATCCCTTACTTTACTCGTTACTTGAAAAAGTAATCTGATTACTGCCCATCTCATTTGGGGAGACAGGTCAGGCTAGGTAGCGAGGAAAAAACATCGAAATGTGTAACATAAAAGGATAATACAGGAATGCACAGATATCAACACACCATAGCACAATAAACACAGACAAGCAACATGGGAAAGTGTTCCAGTGTGTACATCTGATCTGGGACCGCTGCAATCTTCAACTGCGCCTCCAGCTGACCCGATGTCCACATCAGAGGGGAGGTAAGCGTTGGAGGTGGCGTTGGATCCGGGGTAGAGAGGGTGATCCGTCAGTGAGTGCTTATCAGTATCAGTATATGTATGTGTTTGCATGTCCACAGTTCAGCTGAGACAGTGTCCTTCACCCTGCCAGGCTAAGAAACAGTCTTCTAGCCAACCCAGGTGGCCTTTGCTTGGAATGGGAAGGAACAGACTCAACACAGTTGTTATCAGGGAGTTTTTGTTCGGCTCCAGCCTTGAACCCATAGCTGGCGCCGAAGGGGTAGCCGGATTATGATGGTAATTTTTCTTTCGCAACAACTCATGAGAATTTCAAAGCTGCTCTTTAACACTCCGACACTGGTCTCTCAATCTACCGTTGGAGAACCGCGAGCTTCCCCATAATGGTATCAAACTTGCATTCCGTGGTGTTGTCATTCTTTTGCTCAGAGAGCCGATTCTGAGAACTCACGACTGCAGTTAGCTGTTCCACGATGTAATCCAACTTTCGCTCAAAGGTGTTATTCAGAGCAGGCCTCTCCTTGATGTAACCCAATATATGCTCAGAGGTGTTATTCTGAGTATTCACGGCAGCTGTAAGCGTCTCCAAGGTCTTAA
The DNA here is from genome assembly GCF_000239375.1 of Pundamilia nyererei. Lineage (NCBI taxonomy): Eukaryota > Metazoa > Chordata > Actinopteri > Cichliformes > Cichlidae > Pundamilia > Pundamilia nyererei. The sequence goes on from NW_005190680.1 coordinate 3,855, forward strand.
CCATGCTGCTCTCAATGAGCCCGTTCTGAGAAGTCGCGCCTTGTCCCTAGGGATGGGTATCGTTTAGGTTTTATCCGATACCGGTGCCAAACCGGTACTTTTGAAA
>NW_005190681.1:0-1758 GCF_000239375.1 Pundamilia nyererei
AGCTTCTGCTGGTGTTTTCGCCACATAATAGAGTATTACTTCTAGAATGGGTTTTATCCTGCGTGCTCTGAAATAAATGATAAATGATACATGATAAACTGATGATAAGTGATGCAGACTAATGAAGTAATGATGAAATAATGACGGTGCTTTATGAATGATATATAGTGACAGTAAAATAAGATGTTTTTTCTCGACAGTCCTGCTCTTTGGACTCGCTTGCGAGTCCAACCTAACAAACACGTTATAACACTTATCAATCCCAACACCCCCGTTATTTTCCAACTTTCCCACAGTTTCATGATCCCTGTTCCCAGGCTCTCTTTACTTTTACTTTGAACTTTGTGATAAGAGTATCAAGTTATGAGTATAAAATATGCAATTAACGTACAAAACGATTACGATTCCTTTAAACTATCAATTACTTCAGACTAGAGCCCTAGCCTATTAGGAGCCTGGAATGAATTAATGAATTGCTGCTTGGCACGACGCTCCTCTTCTTTCTTCACCTCCACCAGGTTAGACTACTGGGGAGGACCGGTGCACAGGGGGAGAGGATTATTCTGCCTCTATGTTCCCCCCTGTGTTGGTTGGGGTGGAGCTCATCTCGAGTAAGCTCTCTTCCGGGGCCACCTCCTCTTGGGCCCTTCTGGTCACGTCACACATGTTGACTCCCTACTGAGACCTGTACAAGAACGTTACATATTCTCTCTAAAACAATCTCCTGTCAACCTGTAACCTTGTGTAAAACATCAGTCAGCAGTTACATGTTAAGCTCCTTTAACTCTCAATTCACCTAAAAAGCAAATCTGTTAAATCAAACAGCTTATTTACAACCCCCTGTAAATCATAAGAGTAATAAAAGATTCAGCACAACAGACCAGTATCATGTTCAGGATTTCCCAAATCATTACATCACTCTTGTTGCCGCAATTCAATTTATCCCCAATTTAATCAGTGACTTCCCTTAAGCAATGTCACTCCACTTGTTTATCACTAAGAGCCCCCTAATGGCCAGTTAGTGAGCTCTACGTCAAACTGTCCCCAAATTTATTATTTGTTATTATTATTTTTTGTTTTCATGTCACTTGTCTGTTTTCTACTGCATCCTCCTCACACATTCTTAACAAAGCAAAGCAAACATTAGCAGCACATTGACCATCTCGAGTTAGGCGTCAGGTGTAAAGAAGAAAATGCAAATATTAACGCTGCGCAGGTGTGTATATTCAGAAACCCCAAAATAAAACAAAACAAAACTCTCCTAGTTTCACTCATTTAGTTTCAGTCATTTAGACTCTGGCCGCAGGATCCTATTCACTCCTGCTATCACGTTCCCCAAAACAATACTAATTCAGTCGTCTATATATCAGTTCTCAACCCACTCAATGAACCAAACAGGATGATGGTAACAGTATTACCTACTTAAAATTGTGTTTGATCCTAATGAGCTAATCCTAATGATTTTCATTACTCCATTGCATGTGTGTGTGTCGTCCAAATGCTCTCTCAATTCACCCGTTGCCCTTCTGACCTTTTACGAGACCAGAGGCTCATCCTCCTGAATAAATGGTTTAATCAAGACCCCTACTAAGAGCTTAGTAAAAGAATGCAACTTAGTCTTTCTGAAAGACACACCCTGTTTAAACCTCCAAATGCAATATCTGTGCTGTAAATTATATTAATTATACAATGGTGATGATGTTTATTATTTAGCAATAGCAGTAAAATAATTTCCCTGCTCCACATTCCCTCTCTCGC
>NW_005190681.1:2871-3959 GCF_000239375.1 Pundamilia nyererei
TCACTGTTGCAGGCCTGCTTAGAACAAAAATGAGAAAAAGAGAGCTGATTATTAGCTCATGAAAACACAAAACAAAATCACCTGACAGGTTTTTCTAAGTGCACTGTTACAAACTAATGGGCCCCTCTCAGACATGTCCATGTTTCCTAAAACTCCCTCTATTAAAAACAAAAGCAACAACAATTTCACCCTAGCTGTCAAAATCAGCCCATCACCACTACCTCAAAACCTTAAACACACAAATATTGGCACAGCAATTCTCACACTCTCAGGTCTACTTACATAATTTCACCTCCTCAATACACCGAAAGTCTTGTTAAACCACACAATTTGCACACAACAATCACCCCCTTTATGCACTTTAACATACCTAGATTCAACATACTCAAATGTTTTTTTTATTAACCATTCACACCATTCTATCACTCATACAAACAGTAAGCTGTTTTTTATTGCGTATGTTTGTGTTCTTAGCCAGGTTTAATCGATGTCTATGCATTAATCATTATGAGCTTGTCCTTGTAAGGTTAATGCATTTTCTGCTTGTGTATGTGAATTTGCATATGTTGTTTTTGCAGTGTGTCAGACTCTTGCACATCTTCTCCACTTAAGCCGTCAGTTTTCTTTCCCAAATTTGCTAACCCAAATTTTAAGTTCCCACCTTATTAACAGCATTCCTGGTCCTCAGCCAGAAGTTAGGGCCCACTTGTCAGGTTTATTGAGACATGGCACTGTGAACAATTCAACCAGGAACTTGCCTTAACATATCCAGTCAAGTTAACCTATAGGTTTCTTCCGACCGCTGCACGTGGAGAATTGATCCAGGTCTGTTTCGCCCCTGAAGAAACACAACTGAGACATTGTATTATTATCACGAGTACTTAAACTACCAGTTTCCCTCTCTCTGGTCAGAAATACCAGCTTATGTCATGTGTATAAGTGTAAGCAGGTCTTCATTGCTTTTTCCTATATGTTTTGTCAATGATCAGTGAGTGTAAGCTGCTTTCTTCATTGCCTCTATATGTTACAGTCAGGTTTAATTCATGCATCGTTTCACTGATTTCTTAATTCAAAACTATCTCACTTCT
>NW_005190682.1:0-2344 GCF_000239375.1 Pundamilia nyererei
ATTTTTTACTGGATAAGTTACTGCTGAATGTATTTTAGCAGTTGCTGTCCATGCATAACGTAAATGCTTTAAAAGGGTCTCTTTATCAATAACCTCTGCATGTTTGTGTTGTAGGTGGTGATAATGGAAGTGCAGGGTCTGAGGTCTTTGGCTCCAAACAGGATTGTTTACTGCACCATGGAGGTTGAGGGAGGACATAAACTGCAGACAGATCAGGCTGAGGCCTCAAAACCCATGTATGTAAAGAACGAACACACACACACACACACACACACACACACACACACACACACACACACACACAATGTATAGACATGGAAAAAAGAAAAGAAAAACAGGACCTCCATTACACTAAACACACTTTTTGGGCATTATGACTAATGTCATCATCATCATCATCAACACATCAAGACAAGCACATCACTTCAGGGTGTATTTCATTTCAACTCATTATGGCCATTATGGCATTGTGGCCACTCACATCCTGGGCTCACCTGAAACTCTGGCTGATTGGGACCCACACCCAGTTTGCTCAGGCGATTAGAGGATCATCAGGGGGTCCTTTTGTCCCTTTTGTCTGTCTGTGGTGTATGGCTGTGTAGTGAATTGCAGCTAGAAAAACGTCTTTGTCTGGATATAAATCAACTGACTCAGGAACGTTAGAGTCAGAGAGGTATGTTCTGATCACAATAAAGCTGCCTGTTGACATACAGCTTATCAACCGTAATGATGGCTTTGGAGCCTCTTTGAATGAACTTTATATGGCTTGGGAACAGGACCTTCGTCATTCCATGATTTCTTTGGGAAACAGGTACTTAACACTGAAGTCCATTCCCCTCAGCTCCTGGCTATGGCTCTTCACATTCCCTCAGTGAGAGTTTTGTCATGGACTGCAGTGGGAGATTGTGGAGTTGCAGAAGGGAAGTAGTTCAGGTGAAACAGTTCAGGTGGCCTGCTGCGGATCCAGCGGCGACATTGCAGCTCTGGTGGCCTGCCGCGGGTCTGGTGGCGGCAACATGGCATAGAAGGTGACCTGGGATGTGGATGGGCAGGCCGTCCTGGACGTGGATGTGGCAGAAGAATCACTGGCAGTTTGACAGATGGCTGGCACACAGGGCCAGACGAAGCAGGACCAGGTGGCGCGATGTCCTCAGGTGCAGGCAGCTCACAGACCCCTAGTGCGAGCAGCGCAGGTCCTTCTGGCATGCAGACCTCGGACTCGGGCAGAGCGGGTCCCTCCAGCGTGTAGACCTCGGACTCGGGCAGATCAGATGCAGGCGATGCAGCAACCTCCAGCTCAGACTGAGCAGGTCCAGGCGACAGCGTAGCAGCTGCAGATGGTGGAGTAGAGAGTGGTGTGGAAGCTGCAGATGGTGGAGCAGAGGGTGGAACACTAGGCTTTACAATCTCTAAGGGGTCCAGAGGTGCCAGAGGCCATAAGTTCAGCCTCTGGGGAAGCCCTGGGCAGAATCTCCATCTCCATGTGGCCTGACTGGACCAAAAAGTCACCTGGCTCTGCGTGCTGTGTGCTCTGAGCTCCCTAACTCTGGAACAACAGACTCAGAGTTAACATTTTTGAAGTACACTGATGGCTGAATAAGTTCACTTGATTTCTCTGCAGAGGACAGAGGTAACAAAGTTGGGAGTTCTGGTTGCAAACTCTCTGGAGGTCCAGAGCCAGCTACGGGCCCATGTTCCATGCTCACAAATCTGCGTCATCTCTTCACAGCATTCTGGCAGGTTAGAGCCCGCTGAGTCCATTGTGGCTGGATTAGTCTGTCACGGACTGCGGTGGCAGACCATGAAGTTCCAGGAAAGAACTAGGACCCAAACAGAGGACTCTGATGAAGAACAGCGATTTTATTTACAATGAAATGTAAAATAACTATTTATGAAACTCAGCACTGTGGTTCCTGTGGCGATTCTCCCTGAATCCCCACATAGTGCCTGTGTTTGTAAATCGTAAAAGGTGACTCGAAAAACACCCAGTTCCAAACCGTGGCTCTGCTCCAGTGAAAACACCACTCTGCTCCCGATTCCTAGTGAAGACAAACAGAACACTCTGATGACTCGGCAATCTCCTGATAACTAGGGTTTTTCAAATATCAAAGTTATCCACGGCTGTACAAATGGGGTTAACTCAATTATCGACCACCAACTGAAGCCCAGCCACACTGTTAAACAGCGCAGCTCCTGGTGAAGGCAATCAGCTACAGCTGGCGATGGCTGATGAGCTACAGGTGTGGCTAGCTTCAGTGTGGGAACTCCTCTTGGCCTAATGGTGCCTGTAAACCAGCCTTCCGGACACACACACACACACACACACACACACACACACACACAC
>NW_005190682.1:2364-3981 GCF_000239375.1 Pundamilia nyererei
CACACACACACACACACACACACACACACACACACACACACACACAGAATGGTCCCTCATTCAGAGAAAATATTACACGTTTCGTATTGAGCTGAGTAGGGACGCAGTTTGTCCCGGACTTTAGCTAGAATGGAAAAAGACACAAAGCTGGATTTATTCTGTGTGTCTACGCTGCACAGCTGCCTCTTCTTCTCTCATTCTCTCCCCCTCCTTCTCCTGTTGCTACTTCAATCATGAAACTGGATTGAAACCAGATCCTTTTCTATGTAGCTGACAACTGGTACCGTAACTGTGCAGGGGCGAGTCTAGCAGTTTTGCCAGGGGGCCAGGTAGGGCATTAACAGGGAGAGGGGGGCACAAAGAAATACTTTTCTTTCTTATTCTCATTTAAAATGTCTCGCTTTAATTAAATAATTATCTGAATCTTGCGAACAAAGTTTTTATCTGAGGTAAAATGTATAGAAATCATACATATACAAACAAGACTGTAAGTCACTGTCACAACAGCATTTGTTTTCATTCAAAGGCTTTATGGCTTTAATACCTGGTGGGCCGGTCTCTAGTCAAAATGCCCGGGCCGATTTTTTTTGTCCCAGTCCAGCCCTGCAGGTTAACCATCTCAAGGCAGGCGTTGCCAATTTGCAACAGTTAAAAACCAACAACCTGATTACTCTATATACATATTTTATGAGTTTGTTTTACTCAGAAGTACCACTGCAGGACTTGGTTGTGCATTAGCAACAAAAAGTTAAATTTGAGCCTGAGAGAGTTAATACTGGCAGTGTCACCATGCCAGCTGACTGTATTTCATCATCAGCCAGTGTTGTTCTTTATACATCAGTATTACCAAAGTTTATCATAAGGCAGCAGAGAAAGTATTAACTTGCTTTCAGGTTTCATTCAAATGTTAGTCTTTTCATTTGTTTCCCCACTTTTTTCCTGTTTCAAAATCAAACACCAGTTTGTGAGAAGATTATCTTCTTTTTTTAACAGGCAGATAAAGTTTTACATTGGCATTGGCTAATTTGCCAATTGTATGTTAAAAATGTTCATATTTCAATATTCAAAAATGTTTTGCCCAAAACATATGTGCACTATATGTCAGTAAAAATACTATGCAAATATTGATGTGCTTGAATGCTGAATAAACACTGACAGAGCACTGATTGTATCTCTTGTACTTTATCAATGCAGTATCTAAAAACTTTGCACCATAGTGGTTAAAATCTCATTCTAATAAGAGTTAAAAGCGCATTCAGTTATTATGTTTATAGGTTATTGAATTATGGTTAACAGTTGGTAGAATTTTTTTTTACATTACATCTGGAGTGATACATGTCCTGTTGTCAGGCCTGCAGGTATCAGGCTGTTGTTCTCCTTCATCTCATAGTGGACAGAAATTATTTTTTGGAGTAGCACAAATAATTTGTGTGGCATCAGATTTGATGCAGAACAGCTGATTGTTCTGTAAGTAGTTTGAAATGTTGATTTAAAAACGCCTTGGCTGCATTTTGAGGTATTGGTATTGAGTGAAGGTGATGGGTGGGGGAGGGGTGTCAGGAATCTCACAGGAGGCAACATGTGAAGAGAGAGGCTGGCACAGTGGTGTGGCTCTGG
>NW_005190683.1:0-1698 GCF_000239375.1 Pundamilia nyererei
GCCCTCCCCCTTCGCACACACATGCACACAAAGAAAACACACAGTATAATTCACAGCCTTGTTATAGTGAATAAATATTTATGCCATTTACACCATCAAACTTAGATTGCTAAGGATGAAGAACCTTTTGTTCTTTAAAGAATTATTTGTAATAGCTGAAGAACCATCCACAAAATCAAAAGGTTCTTTGACATATGATGGTTCTTTAAAGAACCATGAAGACATCTGAAGAACCATTTAAGAACCATAATTTTTCTGAGTGTATATGCTTAGAAGTATATAATCATTTGTAGATTGAAAGAATGTCTCATCCTAGGAGGTCACACAGAGTTGTTACAGCTCGGACCTATTCCAGCGAATAGGTCCGAGCTACAAAACTATCAGTCTGAGATGCTCATTTGTCCAATTTAATCAGATTCAATAGAATTTTATTCATACAGCGGTAAATCAGCACACTCTAAGATATTCGGTGAGTTTTAATGTCACTTGGAGCAGCAGAATACAGCAGGTTACCCAGTCTGAACAAAAGATGGAACTCCAGAAAAGGAAAGTCACCCTAAAAGGGAAACAGAGATATGAGGAGAGCAGCAGGTGGTGAACAGACACTGAAAGCTAACTGATGAAACGGCTGGCCTTTAAAGTACACAAGGAGCTAATCAGAGAAGAAAACACTTAGGAGGGAAGGCCATCACTAAGGCAGGAGAGGATAAAGGTGGAGCTCATAGAATAATAAGCTGTCTGTAGTGCTGGGAGCTAAATCAGTCCCAGTAATGTGACGTGTATTTAAAGGATCTAGCTAAGATGCAAAAACAGAAGCTTTTATCAAAAAGCATGTTTGCTGGACTCAAGTCTGTCTGCTTCACCCACCTCTAGCTATACAATTGATGATGTCACAGATTGGCTTACCTGAACAGGTGAGCTCCATGACTGAACCAGTAGTAAATGATTCACTGGTGATGGTTGGTGACTGTAAACACCCCATCATAGAAAAATAAGAAGGTTCACAGAAAAATCTGAGAATCCACATAGGTGTGTTTGAGGGCTTTCTCTTATATACAGAAACATCTGAGCCACAGTCCAGATGTTTGCAAAAAGCAGCTGGTTCCCTCAGGGTCCTGGCCATTGTATACACTGGTCTCCACTCTCCCAGTTTAATTTCCAGTGTACCTGCACAGCGACTGGCTCCTCCCACTAACCTGATAGGCTCTGAACAGAAAGCAGAGAGTCATCAGTAAAAAATGAAGTGAGTTTGAAGCAAATCGAAGCTGCAGCTGCTCTTCTACCTGAGCAGGTGAGTCCAACAGCTTTGCCTGGTGAGCAGCTGCTTCTAGTAGAGTTTGAGCTCCTACAGTCCAGGAGAGTAGACTCGTGGCCTTCACACTGGAACTCTTTGCTCCACACTGGAGCCCCCATGTCTCCATGGAGTGCCCCCTGGAGGGCTGAGGGAGGCCCGCAGCCAAGCTCCCTACAGACCACCTCTGCATCCTGCTGGTCAAAATGATCTTCACACACGGAGGTCCAGCTCTGCTTGGACTGGTTAGACTGGTTGTAGTTGACCTCCAGTCTGCCTGAACACAGACTGGTCCCATTCAGCAGCCTCACAGAGTCTGAAGAGATCAGAGGAGATCAAATAGAGAGAGATCAGAGACAGCAGACACGAGAAGAAGAGGTCAGCAAACAACTTTTCACTGATTCAAA
>NW_005190683.1:1936-3956 GCF_000239375.1 Pundamilia nyererei
TGTGTGTGTGTGTGTGTGTGTGTGTGTGTGTGTGTGTGTGTGTGTGTGTGTGTGTGTGTTTTGACTGCAAGATAAAGAGAAAACTATAAAAACCTTTGTAATCAAAACCTTTGTGATCAAATTACGCCACATATTAAAATGTTATAATACTGTAATATTATAATGTTTCATATTTATCACATTTATTCATTTCACGTAGGAAACAAATTCTATTTTAAATCTGATACTTGCTGAAAATGCTGAAAACGTCACTGTGAATGTAAACATTAAGAATAAAAAAACCCTCCAACTTATTTTTAGTGCTTTTGATGAAACTAAGGTAGGTAGTTATACTTTTTTGACATCTAATAGTGTTAGAGGACTTACTGAACAACCATTTTTGATTTGACAACATTCAGTTAAAAGTTTGCTCTCTTTTTTGCTCAAACAAATGGTTGATTATTCATTTCATGGTGCTAATGCTAATGTTAGCCTTAATGTTATTAAAATGTATTATGTTTCGCCAAATGAACCCACTGGGCCTGCTTTGTTCATCCATTACTGTTAATAAATGACATTAAGTGTTATCAGAGGAGTTAACAGTAGTAAATTTAGTAAAAGATCAAGATTAAACATGTAGACATCATAATTATAACAGCTGGTAAATCAATATTACAAATTTGCCAAAATTATAGTTTTATGTTTTACATTTTTAGATGGATGCTAAACAATTCTGTTGCTTAAAACAGCAGGTTCCTCTGGCAGGTTCATGAAGCCACAGTGGTCGAACTTCTCACCCTATCTCTAACGGAGAGGCCAGCCACCCTTCTGAACGAAGCTCATTTCTGCTTGTATCCGCGATCTCGTTCTTTTGGTCACTACCCACAGCTCGTGACCATAGGTGAGGGTAGGGACATTTCTTAACTTTCTGAAAGTGCATTTTGCACGTTTTTGCAAGTTCATCTACAGCTGTTATTACTCCTGTGCACTAGTGCATGGACTGATGTATAAGTGTCTGGGAAAAAATCTTAAAGATTGCTGAATTCTAGGGTATGTTTTTAAGCATTTCCTTCCAGTTATGTATGTGCAGTTTCCTGTGTTTGCTGCAGACTGAGCAACGTTTTGTTGGCAGGTTTTAATGTCTGTCTTTTGGCCAAAGTTCTAATTGCCAGATTCGGATCCACACTTCATTTCCTGATTCTCATTATGAGGTTTTCATATTTTACTTATTAAGTCATAGAAACTATGTGATACTGTCCAACAGAATAATAAAACAGGATTGCAGAGCTTCAGAAGTCGCCTTAGAATCTTTTGGTTCAAAATAGTTTAATTAATGTCCCTGGATATTAAATAACAATGACTGTTAATAATTGTTTCAGCAAACTTTAATTGTTACCAAATACAGTCTAAACGAGCGTTTCTGCCACTGTGTAACTCAGTTCAACACAGTAACCTGAAGGGTCCATCCATTAGGACCCCATCATGATTTGGGCTCCGCCTCCAGACAGTTAACAATATCTTTACACTCACAAGAAGGATTTCTCTCCAAACGGAGACAGCTACTCACTAGAGTGTAAAACTGTACCAGCACATTCAAAGGAGACAATCAGGTGTTAACGATGGCTTCTTTGTGTGCGCAGCTGAGTTCTGCGCACACTAGTTGTTGAATTTACGTCCAAAGAATTTGGTTTTGCCTGTGATTATTTTCTTGCACATTTGTTGTGACATAAATAACATTCTATAGACTCTGCATTATATTAAAGCCCACTGTGTAACTAGGTTCTAACAATATATTTTGGTCCTTAAACACTTATTTCAAAGTAAGCATGGTGTTAACAAACTCCATCACCTTCACACAGTCTGTGCTCATATGTACAGGTATTTATCACAGCACTTTCTAAAACACTTCCACATCGGATACACCTTTTTCTTCACCTTTTTCGGGGCTACCCGCAACAGCAAGCCGCAGGAGGAGACGTTGCGAGCGGAGGCAGAAGAGAGGCAAGCGGGGAGGCCTGTGGGCACGGCTAAAGACTAGTCC
>NW_005190684.1:0-1189 GCF_000239375.1 Pundamilia nyererei
TAGTATTTTGCACATATCCTTTCTGCTGCACTGCTTAAGTTTTTTGTGTAATCTCTGATCTTCCAGCTGAGAGACATGCAGGTTGCTCCTGTATCACTGCATCGGTGGATGACATTCATTTTGAACACACCATAGGGTAAGGTATTAATCTTAGTACTGACTGCCAAGGTTTAATTCAAACTGAGTAATGACTGCACAGACAACACGTTGCATGCAGTGCCAGCAGAGGAGAGAAAAAAGGGTCATTTTGGGATAAAGTGTCAACTTGAACTCAACTTTTAGTAAAGTTTGAAGGACAAATGCTACTAAACAAGAAAGACAGTTTCATGGTTACAAATCATTAGTTATGATATTCTCCATAAATCTTAATTGAATTTTTTTTAATCGTTAAAAAAATAAGAGGTGACTCATGAAAATATAGTAAACATTTCTTTCCAATTGCAGATAGCGAGTGTCATGGCCAAACATGCCTTGCTGTTGACTTAAAATTATGTCTCATAGCATAAAGGTTTCAGAGTATGTGCAGTACAAATACTTCTCCTTGTTGATAGTAAAGAATGGCGTCTGTGTCTGTCTCCTCCAGGGTAGGAAAGGTTGTTAATATCATCGCAAAGGTCAACAGAGCCTTTACGTCCAGTATGGAGGTTAGCGGGTGGCATTCTGTGCTTTTGGGATATTTAAACTTTTTATTATTTTAGGGAAGGAATATAATGACGTTAGTGATTTGTTTCATCTCAGGTGGGCATTTTAGTGACTTGCGAGGACCTTTACACTGACAGGCAGTGGAAGGTTTGCCACGCCTTTGCAACCTTTGTTGCCAGAAGGACAGAAGCTGGGAAGGTAAAGAGCGCAGATCAAAATATGGGCAGAGGGGCATTTTAATAAATCTGATTTAGCATCTCTGGCTTTTTTTTTTTTAATTAGTTTTTTGTTATGTCCTCACAGGTACAGCTGAAGCAGGTGATTGCTCACACACAAATGGAGCAGATGGAGTACAGCCTGGCAGCAGAGCGGAGGAGGATGAGGCTCATCCACGCTGAGATTATCACAGACCTACTGAGCAGCAGCACAGCTCAGCTGGGTACAGACATAAGTCTTTACAGCACACGGCACTTAGAAAACAGATTCCTTAAACGTCCTTGTTTTTGTGCACTCATCAGGAGAATGCCAGGAGTATCAGGACGCTGTG
>NW_005190684.1:2396-3951 GCF_000239375.1 Pundamilia nyererei
TTTTTTTAACATAGTGTACACAGTATACATATTAAGAATTTCAGTCTTAGATCATCTCTTGTTTTACAGGATGGAAAAAGACGCTTTCAAGAAGCTATTGCCAGAAAGAAGATTCGCCTTGATAGGTAAATATCTTCTATCAGGAGGAGCTATTTTTGTGTCACCTTATTTTCTGTCATATTTACATTGGTAAAGTTATGGTTCCTCACATTTTGAAAAAGGCCAAAATGAGGCCGGTGTACGTGCAGATAATTTCAATGAGCCAAAATCTCAGGCTTTGGGGTACTTTAAAGACTCACATATTTTCAGTTTTTGTCAGCAAAGGAAGGCAGGTTTACTCTGAGCTCCGTTTGATGTCTCTGAGAGTAGATCTCTCCAGAATCATCATTCCAGTCCACAGCTCTGCACATTGGATCGAAACCCTCAGTTTTTGAGGGCCAACGAATCAGATGCATGTTGGCTTAGCAGGAAGTGAGCTAAAATGACTTGTTTTCAACTGAGGTGGCTGCACAAAGGCCCAGCACAGAATAACTACGAATGATTTTTGTACAATGCAAAGCTACCCTTCTACAGTAGAGTGGAACAGCTCCCTTTTAAAACAATTAGGCTTGTTTTCTGTTTATGTGTCAGAGTAACGATTGTTGTTTATTGCAGATTGTTTTGTTGACAGCGTACAGGTTAGGCTATTTAATGCTTTGCAATAAATAAATAACCAATATTTCTAAAAGAGTCACAATGAATCTATTCCCTTAGTAAATTAGTTAAATTACATTTTGAACCTTTTAAATCGTGTTTGTATGCAAACATGTTGTTAATCATGATGCATTACAAAGCAGTGGAACTGAAACGGTCTCATCACTGGATTTACTTTTTGGTCATATGACCGAATCCATTGTTTACAAGAGTTTGCAGGCGCTAATGACTTGGCAGACCAATGCATCACGGCTGAGCAGACTTTACCGCAGACTTGAGCAGGCATAATGAGTTCATTGTTCAACTCTAAACAGTGCAATCTTTATTCCTCTGTTTGATAACATGATGTGTTGGGTCATTGCTTGAGTAAAAGTGCTTGTGTTTTTGGTCTTTCTGTAGTGCCCTGAGCTACAGAACATCATTGCTGTACTTCATGTTTACAGGAAATATATCATCTCCTGCAAGCAGACTGAAGTGCCCTTGTCTGTTCCCTGGGATCCAAGTAACCAGGTGTTTGTTTGGTTTTTTAAATTTTTATCTAATTTAATTTTTGTTTTGTTAACAGAGACACTCAGAGCTGGATAATGCTACTGTATACAAAGTAACGCTTTATATTTTCAGATGTACCTGAGCTACAACAATGTCTCAGCGCTGAAATTAATGGACAACAGGAACAACTGGGTGTTGGCTTCGGAGAAAAATAAGGTCACAAATGTTTGCATATCTGTTCAGGGTATAGCTCATTGGATTTTCCAGCATTTTGCACAGTTATAGTGAGGTGCTCAAAATATGGGTCATAGTGTTTTATGTAGATTCTTTAATATTGCAGAATAGGTCAAGAAAACTATGTTAGCATAAGTCA
>NW_005190685.1:0-1357 GCF_000239375.1 Pundamilia nyererei
ACTGTGGAAGTTCACTCCATGCCTCCTGATGACACCGCAGAGAGGAAGCATATACAAATTAAAAAGTACAGGGCCTAAAACCGACCCTTGAGGCACACTACATGTCATTCTATGGATCTTAGAGGAGCATGTATTCATACTCATTATAAAAGTTCTGTCTGAGAGATAGGACAGAACTTTTTTTAACACATCTCTTTCCATCATTCATCCCACACATATAAGCCAATTTAACTCTTTTCTTTTGTCAACATTTCAAAATCTCTCACACAACATACTCTAGGCGTACTTACCACATTCTGTCACAATCAAAATGGAGTTTCCACCGAGAGCACGGGCCACGCCATCCACGGCTCCCTTACCATGGGGTTGAGCTCAACTCAACAGGAGAGTTGTCCTTAAAGCATACTCTCCCTTCGCTTGCATGCTGCTGTAAGGAGTGTTAAAAATCCACCAAAGAGAGCTCACTGAGGTCACAGGATACATCAACTGAAAACCAACTCGTTGAGAGTCTGAAATAAAACGTTGCCAGCAATAAATTCACGCAATTGTCCAGCTCCGGATCCTAGATGCGCGCACCCCAGCGCTGGACTATCAGTCCGCGCTCTCTTGGCTGTGCACCCCTTGTAGTCTGGGTGGAGACTCTCCCAATTCAAAGCCGCTCACCGTTTTCACCTGGACCACCTCTAGGGACACAACTTCCCCATGGCTCCCGTAGCCGCTTTGCTGAGCTCAGCACCTATTACAGCCAGGCGTCCCCTCTGCAGCCTTTGCTTCGGTACAAAGTGCTGAAAACCATTAACCCAAGGACAAAATAGTCCTTCCCACGACAGTCCTTAATTTAAGCATCGTTCTTTTAGGGTTTCCCTCCAGGTGGTCTGCTTAAAAACTCTCCCCAAGTCAAAAACAGCTCACCGTTGCAGATTCTTTGCAGTCCCTCTCTTGGTTTGTTAAAAATTCCTGCATGTGTGAGTCGCTGAAACACATCTCGTGGTTCCCCCCTTTTTTGAAAAGACAAGATTGGTGAGCTTGAGGCAATTTTACCTCAGAATTGTCATTCACCGCGTGCCCGTGATTTAGCGAAACTCACCCGAGGAATCCTGTTCAACAACGCCAAATTGTTATGGAAATTTTAACAATGACCTGCTACACTCCCAGTGAACATTTTGAAATGGTTTAATAACATATTGCAATATGGAGAGAAACATCCCAGCCAAAACATCATTTCTGCTAATGGCCATCGCCCTGAACTCTTTTATACCTTCCCAGAACACTCTTAAACACAGAAAATTCCACGGCACATCAAGTATCTCTATAGCTTCAGTCCATTAATACATGAGAAATCTGCCACCACAAGACA
>NW_005190685.1:2396-3950 GCF_000239375.1 Pundamilia nyererei
ACCTGAATATCTGAATGTATAGTGAGATTGTACTAAGTTTATTTTGCTTAAATTTTAGTTTTTGGGGTGTGTGTTTTTTAAATTACAAGTATAAACCCATAGATGGTTACATCTATGGTTACAAGTTACAGATGGTTACAGAGTCCAGTGACCAATACAAGGAAACTGGATGGTTTCAGCAGTTCTCTGATGCAAGCAAATTTTGATATGTTTTACATGATTCTATACAGTACACCCAATGAGCTGTTTACTGTATGATTTTCATATCATTGTGGTCCAAACTCCTGGTTTGCTTCAGTTCATTGAGGTTCACATATATTTGTCCATAAGCAGCTCTCTTCAGGCAGTTCAGTCAGGTTGAGGTCTGGAGTTTGACTGGGCCAGAGCAGCATGTTGGTTCTTTTCTTTTTCAGCCAATCTGTTGGAAATTTGCTGCTGTGCTTGGAATCTCTTTCCTGTTATATGACCCAGTTTGGGCGGACCTTTAGCTGTCAGCCAGATGGCCTCACATTAGGAGGGTTAGCGCCCTCATATCTTTCTGATCTTTTAAATTGGTACACTCCTGCAGGATCACTGAAGTCTGTGGACCAAATGCTCCTGGCTGTCCCAGATTAAAGCACAGAGGATATCAGGCCTTTGCTGTGACTACTCTGAAATTGTGGAACAAACTGCCCCTTTACATCAGGAACTCCCCAACACTGGAAACTTTTAAAACTCATCTGAAAACCCACTTTTATTTCTTGTCTTTTAAATCAGAATGAGTTTTTATTACTTTTATTTATCTTATTTCTTACTCAAATCTTCTAATTTTATTATTCTTTTTCTTAATTTTTATCATGTCTTTATATATATATTTTTTATTTCTTTTGATTATCTTAATTGTAAAGCACCTTGGTCAAAACTTGTTTTAAAGTGCTATATAAATAAATTTGTCTTTGACTTTAGGCTACTATATTATGCAGAGGAATTCACAGTTCAGTCAAAGCAAGGTGCCAGGCAAGGTGCTAAACAGCCTCAAACCATCACACCTCCACCACCACGCCTGACAGTTGGTTTCAGGTGTTCACCAAATGTGGTGCTGTACATTACACCAGAGATCTGGACTTTGGTCTCATTTGTCCAAAGGATGTTGTTCCAGAAGTCTTTAGTCATCATTAGCTGATGAGGCTGTTGTGCTCTATTCTGGTCCACTTCCATTTTTTTCCTCTCTCCTCTCACTGCTCACCTTCGCAACTTAATAGGTAGGACTTGATTAGCTGATGCACACCAGGTATGCTGGCTTTTGTAATTTTACTGTTGTGAACTTTAGCATTGAATATTCTAACTCAGACCTCTAGAGTATGAGATGTAGTACTTGTGTATTTTACAGTTTCGATGAGTGTTAAACATCTGAATTTGGGGTGAATTTGCTGGGACGATTGTAGCATTGTATAAAGCACATGTAAATGCTCCAGACCAAACTTTTACAAACAAACTTTTAAAGTGGAGCTCACACTTTATCACTTGACCAATTAAAAGCAGAAGACAGTAACACAGCTCATAAATAATTATTTT
>NW_005190686.1:0-2118 GCF_000239375.1 Pundamilia nyererei
GTGATGGCCTCCAGCTCGCACTGGAACGGTTCACAGCCGAGTGTGAAGCAGCGGGAATGAGGATCAGCACCTCCAAATCTGAGACCATGGTTCTCAGCCGGAAAAGGGTGGAGTGCCCACTCCGGATCAGGGATGGGGTTCCTGCCCCAAGTGGAGGAGTTCAAGTATCTCGGGGTCTTGTTCGCGAGTGATGGGAGAAGGGAGCCAGAGATTGACAGACGGATTGGTGCTGTGGACACAGTGATGCGGACACTGCACCGGTCCGTCGTTGTGAAGAGGGAGCATTTAATTCATTATTATACTGATATTTTCTGTATTTTATTTACTGAATATTTCTGTATTTTTATGTGATAGTAAATTTTCATTATTTTACAGTTTTCTCTGGCAACCCAGCTGCCTGAATATTTCTGTTGTTTTACAGAATTTTCTTTACAGTGCATATAACAAAGCCCTTGTAGAATGATTAATACCACAAAGAACCATCCCATGACTAGGACTTGTACCACTCAGCATTTCCTTAACTGTCTCCCATCCCAATTCATTAATTCCAAGGTATTTTTCTGCAGCCTTCCCAATCATGTTGATTTTTTTTTAGTTTTGTTTTGTCAGTTTGGGCTGTGTAGTTTTTACACAAAATCATCCTTGTCTAGCCCTAACCCTTGTGTAGAATGGGATAAAGTTAGAGTTTTGAATGAGAGACAATGAGGTAACTATTATTAACTACTACAGTCCATGTAAAATACTTGCTTGTTGATATAGTGAAGGCTGTTGATGGAAAATAATATGGTGTGGAGTTGTCAATGCAAATAGCACACTGTGGAGATGTAGAGGATTTTTGGCCATTTTCTGGAGTAGGAAAGGTACTAGGTATAATAGTTTACTAAATACAGAAGTTGGAAGTATTGCTATTTGCAAAATTTAACAATAATTAAAGTAGAGAGCACAGAGATTGGACCTTGGTAGAATAAACTGGGAAAAGTTTAGTTACAAAGTTTAGTTACAAAGTGAAATGTGAAGAATTTCTTTGGGACAATATAAGTGTAGCCAAATCTTTTTAACAAAAAGCTGGTGACAGTAAACATGCAGATTCCAGAAGAAACCATTCAAAGGGTTGTAGTGGGCAGTGGTAAAAAATAGTGTGCCTTGGTGGAATGAGTAAATAGAATAGACTAGAATAGACTAGAATAGAATAATCCTTTAATTGTCCCACAAGGGGAAATTTGGTTGTATTAGCAGCAAAAAACACACACATATACAAAAAGAACAGGACACAGAACAGAAAACACAATTTTGTTTTACATATTTACATCATGGACAATAGTTACCAGAGCAGAGTACAGTACAGTTGTTAGAATTAGCGTACAGATCAAACAGCAAACAGAGCAGGATACTGAAAGATGTTTAAATAGTTGGGAATATTTAGAATAATTAGAAAAGTGCAGATTGTGTATTGTACCTGTGCATTAAAAAGTAGACATGTAACTTCCAATAAGTTAGTGTGTATATATAAGCTGAAAAAAGTAATGTGCAGTTATAACAGTAGAAGTTGTTAGAGCACTGATGTAAACATCTATGTTTGTTGGGAGCAGTTTTGAAAAGCACAAATGAACAGAAACAGAGCATTTAGACAGCTGAAAAAGCACCACTCGATAGAGGCACTGATTCACTGTCTTAAAGACATAAAGACCTGGATGGCCACTAACTTTCTGCTTCTTAATTCAGGTCAAACTGGGGTTATTGTACTCAGCCCTGAAAATCTGAGAAATATGGTATCTAACCAGATTCTTACTCTGGATGGCATTACTTTGGCCTCCAGTAACACTGTACCTTGGAGTCAATTTTGACTAGGATATGTCCTTCAATGCACATATTAAACAAATATGTAGGACTGCTTTCTTCCATTTGTGCAACATCTCTAAAATTAGAAATATCGTGTCTCAGAGTGACGCTGAAAAACCAGTTCATGCATTTATTACTTCCAGGCTGGACTACTGTAATTCATTGTTGTCAAGATGTCCTGAAAACTCCCTGAAAAGCCTTCAGTTAATCCAAAATGCTGCAGCAAGAGTACTGACAGGGACAGGCACGTGCAGAGGGGGGGGCTAGAGGGGCTTGAGC
>NW_005190686.1:2730-3948 GCF_000239375.1 Pundamilia nyererei
TTGCATTTGATGTTTGTTGCATTTGATGTTTGTTAAACTGTATGTCTGGATTTTGTTCCTTTGCGCCCTCTGGTGGTGAACTGTGTAGGGTACAGCTTTGCTGTTTGGGTCTCCACCCAGCCTCTTTTCTTTTGCTAGCGCACATGGTGTCTGCATGCTGCAGCTCACAGTTAGCTCCACACATGGAGAAATTATCATTTAAAGAGTGGAAATAATTGACAAAGAAGATGGAAGATAAGGCAATAAGGCCATAAAGGACTATTTAGCACCTCCTGGATGTCAGCTCACGAGGTTTGTGTATTTTAAATGTTTATTTTCTGTAATTAAGGAATTTTGATTGATTGACACTACGTACAAGAGCGCATTTTGATGTGATGTTTTTGTTTTATTGTTTTGTCCGTGAACAGTTCTCACGGGTTGCCAAGACCAGAATAAACCCTGTTTTATAACTACATCGTGCGTACGTCAATCCTTGAGGGTGCTACAGTGAGAACTCCGCTCTGCACGGGTAGATGAAGGACGCAGCCCCGCAGGAAAGTCAGGTGCCCCGAAAATAAGTGTTGCCTCAATTAAAGGACTGAATATAATTAACCACAAGAAAGAGAAATAAAAAGGAAAAGGATTGTAAAAATAATTAAGTTAAGTTTCCTTTTATAAATGAACAAAGGACTGGAATATTTCTTCTTTTTTCTTTCTTTCTCATTGTTTACATTTCTGCTGTTCAAGTGACTGATATTCATACAGTGCTAAGTTAAGAAACAGTATTACTGGCTTGGACAAGATATGTAATGTGACTTAAGTATACATGTTAAGTGATGTTTAAGGAGTAATAGTAATTACTGTGCTTTAAAGTTGTAACAGTAAATGTAGATTAATATTCATTTGCTCCTCAACTACCAAATCAAATTTAAGCTGCTGCACCTTTACATTAAGGCTAAGTAAGATATACAAAAAACCCAAACCCCTCCAACAATGGCAGAGTTTGAGGCTAATCCAGAAGTCAGTGAAAAGGGTGATGTGGAACAACTCTCTGCAGATGAGCAACTACAAGCAGTTGAAGGCACAGCTGATGATGTTTCTACTACCTCACAAAGAGCACGACAGAGCCAACGAGTCCGTACATTGACGGAAAAGGGCAAAGAACTGTACGGTGAGCACATAAAGAAGGCTGCACATCGTTTCAGTGTGCGCTATGAGAAGTGGAAGGTTGTCATTAAG
>NW_005190687.1:0-2547 GCF_000239375.1 Pundamilia nyererei
TTGCAAATCGAGCTCAACACTGCCCATAGTGTCCTGGAGCACTTCCGTTGTGTTTTGCAAGTAGGGGCCACCGTAATATATGTGTGTACACACACACACACACACACACACACACACACACACACACACGCTATTACTGGCCAAACCAGTACCCTCTGTGGTGAGAAGTCTATTCAGTGTTAAACGGAATCAACAGCAGGAAGTAACTGATGTGGTTCTACACGCAGAACTTTAAAGAAGTCAGAATGACTCATTGCATTAAAGGACCTTTTTTTCTGGCTGTCTCTATATGACAAATAAGACAAAAAAAATTCCAGCTACTAACTTAAAGAATAATAGGCAAAAAATAGGCAAATCTGGCACTAATCTTGGAGGCTTATGGCAGTCATTGCTTAGCTGAATGACTGCAGAAAAGACAAAACAGAAATACATACAGCACAGCAATGCTCAGTGGCTAGTGGATACATACATACAAATACAAAAACCATTACGGAAACTATGGAGACTAACCAGCTGATCTGCACTATGGCAGCAGTGATCAGTGAGATGCTTAGCTACAAGTTGAACACCCACAAAGAGTACTACTCTCAATGGAGGAGACTAGAGGCCAAGGTCAGGGAAGCATGGAGGGAGGGTAGCCAACTATCGGAGTTGCAGAAAGGTGCGAGGAAGAAGGTAGGTGCCTAAGGACAGCAAGCCGTCCATACCTGAGGCCTTAGAAACTGCCAAGCAAAGGTACACCAGAGAGATAGAAGGCAAGAAAATAAACCAGCTCTCATTGGCAGGGGAACAATATGAGAACATCACCACCAAGGCTGGATACAGAGCAATACTGGAAGAGCATATGGGAGAAGGACACAACTCATAACAGCAATGCTCAGTGGCTAGCGGATCTAAGAAGAAACCACAGCAACTAAACTGAACAGGGCCCAGTAATCATCACAGTGGTAGACATCCATCAACTACCATCTTCATCTCATGCGGCCCCCCTGGTGCCAGCTGGATGCTCAAGGCAAAAGCTGATGGGAATAACAAAATTCTCCTTAGATAACAAGACTGTTGTTGTGACTCTCTCCCCCCTCCTTCAAGGCCACCTGCACCGACCGAAGATGATTGACTTTTGCCTAATTGGCTGAAGGGACTCTTCTCTTGGCTGAACACAGAACACACACATATGCATGTACACGGCAGGCATCATAGCGGCTAAGATGAATATGCACATGGCTCAATACATGAATAGGGCACAGAAAGGCACAAGAATCCCAGAGCAGCGAAACACAAGCTACCAGTAGACAGAGCAGTCAGCCGAGTCTGCAAGACTAGGTTGACCAACCTGTGCACTGCCTCGATTAATTACAAGAAGACCTATGACTCAGTAGCCCACACCGGTATGTACCACCGGCAGATAGAGGAAGTGGCTGACATCCAGAAATCCTACCAGTGGCTGGACAAAGCTGGACTGAAAGACAGCACAGAGGCACTAATCATGGCAGCACAGGAACAATATCTGAGCACAAGATCCATAGAGGCTGGGGTCTATCACACTAGGCAAGACTCCAGATGCAGGCTGTGTAAAGATGCCCTTGACACAATCCAGCACATAACAGCAGGGTGCAAGATGCTAGCAGGCAGGGCATACATACAAGGTTAATTACACCATTAGACTATACAAGAAGTCTGTTTTCGTGAGTGAACATCTAAGCTGTAACAGAGATGTTACTTTGCACTAATTAGAAGTGAATTGTGTCTCTATGATATGATAATAATGATTACTTCTTAAAGTTGTCTACTTATAAATCTTGCAACACTTGCTACTCCCCCATCCTACCTCTGTTTCCTTTGCTTGATTGTTGTTGACAATTTGATATTGTGATGTCGCTGTATGTAATGTCATCTTCTTTAGGTTCTTCTTTATTTTCTGAAATGATCCAAATTGACAATAAAATAATTTGTTGAAAAAGCTACAACTGTAACTGTAAATAAGAAAAATGAAATGTATTTTTTTTATTTGTAATGTTTGAGAGGAGAATGAACATCTAAAAGATCTAATCTAATCACAGGAGACCATAATAAATGTATAAATTATCCAACAAAACAAAACCATTACTCTAGAAGTCTGAGTCTCACCTTCAGGTTTCCTGTGAACACATCGTCTCACCAGCAGAACCAGTAACACCAGTAGAACCACAACACAGACTGATCCAACAAATGACAACACAGAGAGAACAGGAGCAGAGGTGGATGTACGTGGAGGTGTGGATGTAGGTGGAGGTGTGGTGGTGTGTTTGTCTAAAATAAAGCAAACACAGTCATGAAGTTGTCGTCACATTGTGAATGTTGAAACCTGCTGAAACACAAACAGGTGAGTGTGTCACCTGTGACAGTGATCCAGCTGGATGGAGACTCTCCATGACCGCTGATGTCACACTTGTAGAGGCCTTCATCAGACCTGGAAACATGCTGGATGGTCATGTGACCTGTAGGCTGCTTCCTGATGAGGGAGCCATCTTTATAGAAAGCAGCTGGGAGGTTGGAGGGAGTGGTCTC
>NW_005190687.1:2866-3947 GCF_000239375.1 Pundamilia nyererei
TCCTCAGAGTCCATCCAGCAGAGCTGTCGTCCTCCTCACAGCTCAGAGACACAAAATCTCCTTCAAAGAACTGAGAGCTGCTGGGACTCACAGTCAGACGAGCTGTGAGGGTTACAATGAAAAACTGATGATCTGTTGTAGTTAAATTAAACTTTTTACAAAGGGGGAAGTATGCTTTCCTTATTCATTTTAATTTTTTTTTATATGTGAGCTCCGTTCTGCAAACATGAATTCAATCAGGTCATATCAGTGAGCATTTATCAGGTTTAAAGTGTGACAGAAGAAGGTTACTGACCTTGGTTTGTTGTGTAGCTCAGCAGTGAGATCAAAACTAAAGAGAAATGACACTCAGGTTGAATTTAGATGCACATAAAAAACAACTCCACCTAAGTAGCTGACAAACACACAAACTCTTGTCTTTCTGTTATATCTGCTCATTTTCAGTTTATTTCCACCAACATGTTTCATTAAAGTTTGAATAACAACAATGTGTGAGACTAAAAAAAGAGCTGTGGAAGATCTCAGAACCATGTATTTTCCTAACTGTTTATCCACCATGGAGTCACGGAGTCTATTGGAGTCTATCCTAGCTGTTTTAGGGTGAGTACAAGTCCTCAGTCCATCACAGACTAATATTCCCTCTCATGTTCACACCTACAGTCATATTTAAACCATCAGTTAAGCTAAAATGTCTTTGGACTCTAGGAAGAAACATCCTCAGACACTAACCACTGCACTTCTGTGACACCTGCACTGTTAAATATCAATTTAAAAAAAAATTTCTTTTCTGTTTTTGTTAACATTTCTCATCACATCCAAGGGACCTAGTTGTTTTTCTTACTGACAAATGTATTCAGATACTCCTTAGGCTTTGCTACCTATTTACCTAAAAAAGCAGCATTTAAAGTGTTCATTATGTTTATGTGCAGTCTGCAATGTGCGCATTTACAAAATATCCACTGCATTTAAGTAACCCTGTAAATTGATCCACTGTGCAGCTGTGTTGATATAATGAGTGAATGATTTGATCTTTTCACTGCCTGCTGTGTTTCCTCGACTCCTGAGCAAAGATAAAGAGTCA
>NW_005190688.1:0-1045 GCF_000239375.1 Pundamilia nyererei
AAGCATTTTCTTGTGTCTTTGTCCTTCATTGTGCTATATATTTTTCATTTAGAATCCTATTTTCAGCAGTGGACATATTACCCAGTGTCTGCAGGAACGCACCAGACCATCATTTGCTAGTATTGCGTGGCTGAATAGACTCCCATTTCCTGTCTTCTCCTCAGTGCGGACCTCTTTATGAAGCGAGTGACAGTGCAGATGGTCAAAGAATCACTGTGACCAGGAGCACACAAGTGATTAATTAAGGTTTGTAGAATAGTGATGTGACTATAGTTTGGGTGTGTGTGACTATTAGCTGCAAATGTATTAATACCCGTGACATGAATGACAATATGCCTCTGTTTGTGCATGTTTGCACACACTTAAGTGTTCTGTTTGTGAACAGCAGTGGTATGAACTCATTTGCTTTATAAATGAACGCTATTAGTGAAAGTAGATGGTATAGTACTTGAATGGGGGAAGACAGCAAAGCAATCATAACTGTTAGCTCGCCAAGTACTCAATATGCTGTATCTAAATTAAACTCTGAATGATATCACTGAGTGCATTACAGCAGGGGTAGGCAACATGGTTTTAGGATCATTGGACAGGGAAGTAGTCCTTAACAGCCTTTCAGCATATTGTCATATTGTCATAGGGTGTGAGAGGGAAATAGGTTTGTTTTAAACTCGAGTAAATCTAGCCTCTAACAGGAAGCTTTAGCTCATCTCAGGACTTTTTGGACCCCTTTAGGTGCATAACATCCATCTGTCCATTTTCTTCCACGTATCGTTGTCAGGATTGTGGGAGGGGCAGCTGTAGGGTACATCCTGGACAGGTTGCAGGGCATGGGCTCAGAGAGATAGTCAGCCATTCACGCTCATATTCACAAATATGGGCAATTTAGATTCACCAATTAACCTAACCCCACTAGCTGCATGTCTTTGGACTGAGGAAGGAAGCTGGAGTACCTGGAGAGAACCCAGACAGACGCAGGAAGAACATGCACACAGCAAGGGCCTGGCCAGGTGGTGGAGCTGAACAACAGTGCTAATCACCAAGCCTT
>NW_005190688.1:2016-3947 GCF_000239375.1 Pundamilia nyererei
AAAGAGGTTTTCCATTTGATTCACTTTTATATGATGGATTATGCATAAAAAAAGAATTGGGCTGAAAGGTCTATTGCTTTATAACATATTCAAATCAAATCAAATCAAATCAAATCACTTTTTATTGTCACATCACATGTGCAGGTACATTGGTACAGCAATGTACCAATGTACCATAACATATTCAGGTTATGCATCGTGTTTTTGAAAAGTAACTAAGTAACTAATTACTTTTGAAAATAAGTAATCAGTAAAGTAACGGGATTACTTTATTGGAGAAGTAATCACTAATTAGTAACTAATTACTTTTTTCAAGTAACTTGAGCTGTGGCAGCGTCACCGTGTACATGCAAAATGACTAACAGATAGCATACAAGATCATTTTGCTGTCAGTTCCTGGACAAACACCAGAAACCTGGAATCACATCTGAGATTTTGCAGTTGTTGACTACATGATCTCTTTCTAAGGAGTATTCCTAAATCAGTTTCCTACTTTTTATTACAATATGCTTTCAAATTCTATTCCTTAAAACTGTTCCGTGTGAATTTTTTTAAAGCTCTTGAACTGTAACATAGTGGCAACATCTGCTGTGTTGCCAACTGCTATGTGAAGGCCTCAAAAACCATGTTCTTTTTCTAAAAAAAGAAAAGATGATACTTCTGACAGATCTGTCAACACCTGTGGTTCCTGTTTATAATATGGGTTTTCAGATACTGCTGAGAAATGCATCGGAAAACCAGTTTGTATATATGTAGACAGTGCAGCCAAACAAACACACTTTGTTTTCATTGCTTTAATGAAGATATAAGCCAATAACTTTCCTTTTTTCCATAACGCCACTAACAACCGTAATTAGATTTTGTGCTGCACATAGTGTCAGTAAATTTTTACAGAAGAGACAAAAAGCAAGAGTTATATTGCTGAGAGGCTGGTGGTGTGCAGTCTATGTACAACCAGACTGTGGCTTTTGGTGTAGGAGAGGGGGCAGGTATTGCCGAGGCTCAAATCAAATAAGCAGGAATGTTGAATTACATGTCAACACTGTGGCAATGCAATGTGAATCTAAAATCTCCTAACCGTTCACCATTGACAACGAGAAATGATTACACTGACAGGTCATTTTGTAATGAAATAAATTGTGTCATTCTATTTACTAATTCTTTGACTCAGAGAATCAGTCCTTGAGAACACAGATGAAAACTGACTGTTCAGAGAGGCTTTGTAAAGTGAAACTTCCAGAAAAGGAAAATGTCAAATTAAAAAAATATAGCTTGGGGACTCAATATAGACTGTGTGCTGCTTACGTTAGTAAAAAGAAGTACTCTTATACTTTTGGGTAGAAAGTTCAGAGCACCTTGGGTTTCTCTTTTTGTTTAAAATCAATCACTCCTTTCTGGTTGAGGTAACATTTATATGGCAGTTCTGCTTTTTAGAGTCTCATAGTTACAAATGTAGTCAGAGGATGCTTTCCTCTCTCTCTCCATTTGGTTTCCTGGCGATAAAGCCGCAATCGATCATGCCCATACTGGCATTTTCCAACCCCTCCCTGATTTCGGACCTATACTGATCAAGTATGCTGGAGACTACACTCAACTGCTGTTCGTTTTTGTTTCTCCAGCACTTGTAACTTTCCTTTCCTTCTCTCTTTTCTTCCCACAACCTCTTTAATGCATCTTTTATTCGTTCCATTAGCCACAAGACAGCAATGGTTATTGTAAGAACAGTCCCCAGAGATCAGCTGTGAGCAGAACGCAGTGTTCTCCATTGTTTGCAAATTCAACATGCAGCACAGAAGATTACACAATTAGCTCCAAGATTTTCTCAGTAACAAAGAATATTCTGATTGCAGCTATTGGGTTGATGAGCCTTTCCCCACAGGGTGAAGGTGTGCTCTTAGCTTAGCTTTGTAGGTTCCAAAGGAAAGGGGGGG
>NW_005190689.1:0-1118 GCF_000239375.1 Pundamilia nyererei
TGAGTAAATCGGTTTGGCTGAGATTAAAGTTATTAGATTAGATTAAATTAAATTTAACTTTATTAATCCTTCGGGAGGGTTCCTTCGGGGTTCTGATTCAGATGAATAAATGTCAAACAGAAAATGATTAAACAGAAGAGTTTACGTCAGTGCCCGGTCATATTTTAGATAGAAAGGAGCAGACGGCAGAGCTTCACTTCTTTAGACCGCGAAGGCCGGGTCCTCAGGTGGAAGTAGCCTCTGAATTTGGACACTCCCGCTGTTTCGGGGCCGGCCAATAATAACGGTGACATTTAACGTATTTTGTCCGATAAATAAACACTGTAAAATGTATTTACCCCCCCTCCCAACAATCCTTTTGAATGTCTCCCTAGTATGACACCTGTTCTGGGAATTTCTCCTACCCCGTAAACCGTCCTACCCGTTGTTCCTGAGCATGTGCACGCATGCGCACAACACAAAAAGGGAAGCTAAGCGCATCTGGCTATGATTTCACGCTACTCCGTTGTCATATTTGCAGGAGAATAGGTAAGTAGTAAGTATTAGTACTTTTTTATTGACGTTGATACTTGATTTTTTAAGCCTTTGTGATTGTTTGTCAATATTAAAGTGAAGTCGCTATCTGCTTTCTGCACAAAACTGTCGAATTTGCAGCTTTGGTGAAGTCTGCTGTCAAGTTACTGGACACGTGGTATTTGCACAACACTTTTGAGTCCGCAGCTTCGGTGTTTTAAGGCTGTTTCGGTAATGTCGTTATTTAATAAGTTAAATTATTTGCATTGTTAACTGCACATATTGAAGCTCATAAGAAAATGTTTACTTACATTCGTAGATATGGAGAAGAAGTGGGAAGAGATTTACGCGTTCATTTCTGCGGGCTCCTACCCTTCAGGATATGACAAGGCTCAGAGGCAAAACCTCAGACGATATGCCTCAAAATTCAAACAAAAGGGTCAGTAATTTATTGTTAATACTAACAACTCATATGTGGTTAAATTAATTTCTAAATATATATTGTTTTACTGCAGATGGAGAACTCTTTGTTGGAACCAGAAGAGTAGTAAAAACCATGGATGATGCCAGGAAGATATTTCATGAGTTTCATTCATCTCCAATTG
>NW_005190689.1:2363-3946 GCF_000239375.1 Pundamilia nyererei
CCAGACGACAAAAGGTACAGTGACTATGTACAGTCTGAAAGTGAAGCACAACATGCAGTTAAAGAAACTGCACAAGAAAACATTGCGAAGTCACAAGACAAGCAAAAGGTTGCATATGCCAAGCGGGCCCTGAAAAAGTACAAAAATGTTGTGTACAATGTAAGGGATCAAATTCTGATTCTAAATATGAGGAAACGTGGGCGAAAAGGAGGAAGACTTGAACCGGATTTTTCAGGTCCCTACACAATTGATGACTTCAGTGGAAAATGTGTTAGACTGAAAAACGCTGAGGGAAATACTTTAAAAAGTCTATACAGTATTGACCACATTAAACCCTATAGAAGAAGCGCTGCAAAATAACAGATCCTCTGTCATTCAGTTTGCACCAAAAATAGCTCAGGTAAAATCAGTCCAAGCACCAGAAGAGCTTGTACCAGTGACCCCCCGGAAACCCAGCGTGCAAGAAAAAGGTGGCATAGCTAAAAATCTCATTCTGACCGGTTGGTCAATTGTTGCCAGTTTGGCTAGTCGAATGGATAGAATGTTTTATTTTTTTCTCCCCTTTTACTAATTTTGACCTGTTGGTCCAATTTTGGCTAATTTCTGATTTACATAAAGCTACTCCCCTCTGGCATGTTTATTTTGTTGGCCCTTTGGCCCTTGTCTGCTTGTGGCCCGTTGACCATTGACCGTGATTTTCAAATGGCAACTGTTATTACTAAAGAAACTTATCATATTTTGTTTTTTAGTGAAGTGGCTTTGGGCTGCAAAAGACACCGGGCGTGTGGAGGCAGTCGTTGGGCCATGCAAATTGTATGACTCTTCTTTTCGCACACTGGAGGACAGTGGGTGGCTTTCTGAAGAGGTAAGTGAAGTAATCATTTTTGGTCCTAGTGGTGGTCTGTAAAAATAATCTTCTTTTAATCCAAACAGGTCACTGATGCATACCTGCACTGCCTCATTAGGAAACAAAAAGGCAAGTTTTTAGGTTGTCAAAATCTCCTCACAATCTGTACTGCTGTTAGACCCTCTTGGAAATGAAGGTTGTTATGAAAGGAAAGTTATGCGTAACTGGAGGTATTCATCATTCATTAATTTTCTGTTTTGGGTTGTTTGGTTTGTGGGGGTTTTTTTCTTTTTATTTAGAGCAAAATGCTGGCTACATTTTAAAAACTTGTTTTATTTTTATTAGGAATTTTCTGAGGATGAAAGGAAAGGAAGAGTCCCGAGTGGATAATGGAGACTCTGCCACACAACAAGCAGATGGACTCCAGCAGTTGTGGAGTTTTAGTGTTGAAGGTATTTAATAAGCAATTGTATTTAATTGTATTTATTGTATTTAACTAGAATTAAGTCAATCAATTGCAATTACTGTAACATATTTTACAGTTTGCCAAACACTACACTGAAAAAAGTGATATTGTCTCCTTTTAAATATAGCATATTATATTTTGGTATATCTTTTCAATTCAAATGAGTAATTCCTGTCTACATATATAATTCGAGTAACTCCAGAATACATTCCCTGCGTTTTAATCCAATTAATTTTAGTTAATTAAATGTAGCTCAAAATACTTAAGTAT
>NW_005190690.1:0-1705 GCF_000239375.1 Pundamilia nyererei
GTACTGGTGGAAAACAAGCCATGTGAGGGAATGAGCAGTTATTGTGAAATTGAGTTAACAAAAGAGTGGAGCAGATATGCTTGTGTTGTATGAATAAATTCTGGCAAGACTGACCAGGCGAACGACAGCATGTCTCCTGTGTTCACTTTCTCTCCTGTTTTACAGGATCGTAATCTGGCTACGCGCCCATCATAGTGGGGCCTGTAACATCACACTATCTGTAATTCACTGTAATTATCTATTACAACCTGTATATATCACTATAATTCACACTGTGTTCAAGGTTCTTTAAAAGATTTAGTTTCAGGATAAATGTAAAATAATAAAAACTAAACTGACACGCCACATGACTTTGTATGTAGTAACACATATTTCTGTTATTTCTATGTGCAGACAACAGAAACAATGGAACTGACCTAAGAGAAGAAATACACCGTCTGGTTGATATGAACAACATAGAACCCATTATTCAAGAAAAAGAAGGAAACTCATCATCGGATCAGCTGGAAAACCTCTCGTTGATAAAAGTGAGACAATCAAACAGAACGAGAAGAACGCGGAAACAGAAAGACAAAGTGATTTGAGGTGTTGCTTAAGATAGACACTCTGTAGCACTTTTTACTGTTATTTCTATGAATGATATAATTTCCAAACAGTTTACAGACCAGGTTACCTGTTGACTGGCTGACACACGTTTGAGTTTTATGCCTCAGTATAGACTGTAAATGTGTCTGAAACTGTACAGTGCACAATATTTGTAACAGCTGTTGAAATGTTAGTATTTGACCACTAGGCAGAGCTTTTGTAATGATAATGTAATTAACACATTTTATTTTGTATGTTTTATTTTTATGTTGAGCATAAACATTTTCCTTTTTTGCCTACCAGATTGGTGTACAGTTAATTTGATACATGGAAAATAACTGGTTAATTTTATAAGTATAAGGTAAGGGCAGAGGTCACTTCCTGTTTTGGGAAGTAAGGTCAGAGAAGCTGCTCATGGTGATGGTCCAGCCGTGTGAATGTTAAAGAAGAAATAAGTCCTAAGTTCCAATTACACCGGTTTGTCTACTTGCAGGCCAATGTGGTATATTTGTTTATATTTTGTGAATTTTATATTGCAATATGTTTTAATGCTGAAATATAATTTTCTTGTACATTTGTATTCACCAGTTCTACGGTGTACCTTTGTACGTTAAGAGAAGCACAGTAAACATCAGTAAAGAAGAACTCTCGTGTCTCTCGTGTATGTGTACAAGCCGGCATAACCGCCGTCACTCCTCAAACTTCCCCCCTCCCTAAACACCTAAATGCCATGTTGTCATATAATTTTTTGATTGGTCGACATGGTACATTTTTTGAAAGGGTGGGGTTTTTTTTGGTTTTGTTTTTGCTCACAGGTGGAGCACTTTTGAGCATTTTCCTTATAAAATGCAGTTTTTACCGTTTCTTCCCGCAGTAAATATGAACAATGATAGGATTCAGGAAGAAAACCAAACATTGCATATTTTTATCATAACTCTGGTTTTACGTGGCCTATCAACACAATTTAAAAACTGGTATAAAGTCCACACGTTTTCCGTCAATTGTTCCGTCTGTCCTGCTCACATCTCCAATGGTTGTACACGTTGTCATTAATGTGGCTTCACTCCACATCAGCCACGCCGCTTTGCTATAGCTAAAACACCGGTGACGGCACATAAGG
>NW_005190690.1:2179-3946 GCF_000239375.1 Pundamilia nyererei
GGAGAGTCCCAGATATAAACCTAGTGGGAGTGACCCCCCACAGAGGGACAAAAGGTGTTTTGTGTTGTTTCACTTTAAATTGGTTTAAAAGGAAAAAGCTGAAATTTAAATAGTTAAAAGTTGAAATGTAAATAGTTGTGTTTTGTATTATATGATTTATTTATTTATTACATTTTATGTGAAGTGTATAAATAAAAGTATATTTACGTATAAACTCCAAAACACGTAAAAGCTCCAAAGCACGTACAAAACCAGACAGAAGTGCTCCAGGATGCTAGGCGCAGGGTTGAGCTTTTGTTTCAGAATCAGAATCAGTTTTATTGCCAAATGTTGAGCAGGTTTACAACATTAGGAAATTGTTGCGGTACTTAGTGCAGACATACTGTCATATAACGCTTAAATAGACATAAAAATAAAAATAAGTAGATAGATATATACATGAGTGCAGGTGGTGATCAGTGCCAAACATGGATTGATGCAGTGAACACAGCGTAGGGTCATGTGTTAGTGGTGGGGACAGTCATATGGTTATTGTTCATGAGTCCAACAGCAGAGGGGAAGAAACTGTTCTCATGGTGAGAGGTTCTGGTGCGAATGGACCGGAGCCTCCTGCCTGAGGGGAGCAGGTCAAACAGTTACCTAGTGGCTACACAAGTACCAACGACCGGGTTTGGTGTGTGGTAGTAACAGGTAAATGAACTTTTTTTTTAAAAATTGTTTGAATATATATGAGTGCTTGTGTATAAATACACAAACAATACACATATGCTTTCAATTGTGTAATTTAAAACCCGTAGATTGTCTTGGGACCTTTTTGTGGCTTTTGTGTTTTTCGTATCCAAGCCATTTGCACTGTGTTGAATGGAATATAGCCAAATTTCCCAAAAAAAAGTTCGGTTACATTTAATTTTAAAATTTCAGTCTGACTTCCTTAAATTAGCTTCAGTGGCAAAGCTACAGATAAACTTACACTATTGTGCCAAGTGGTCGATGTGTGCCCCATTGAAACCCATTATAAACGCTATTTTTCACTGCAAAATAATTAACGCTAATGTAATCGTCATGTTTCCACTTTCAGTTTCGTTTTGGACTAGGGGCCTTAGAGTTGTAATTTTTTTATTTGTCCACCAGGTGGCGCTCTTGTTTCACATTTGACGCCTGCTCGAAAATACACCTTTCCAGCAGGCTGCTCGAGACAGACCCGCCGGGAGAGGGAGACTCATTCCCGGTGTGCAGCAGCAGCTTGGCCCGCTGCTCGGGCGGGACCATTTTCTGCCCTTAGGGCTTTTAGAGGGTGCTTTTTTTTTTAATCAACAGAAAATTATATATTTGTTGTCACATGGTATCTGACGTGTGTGCTGGGGACAAGGAGACCCAACCATATGCCCCGGGGCTGCTCGAGACAGACCCGCGGGAGAGACACTCCTCCCGGGGAGCAGCAGCAGCTTGGCCGCCTGGGGACCATTTTCTGCTCCTGCAAAAAAAAAAAAAAAGTGGATCGAAATAAATGTTGGTGCCAATCTTTGATCAATCTAAAGGCCTAATTATAATAACAATCAAATATTACTTCAAATGTTTGTTTTTTTTTATATTTAGTTTTTTGTTTTTTGGGGCTAAAAAAACAGGGCACTCATGTAATACAACTGGGATTTAACCCTTTAAGACCTACCATAGAACCAAGTCCGCCAGAGCTTATATTATATTTTTACATGCTGTGGAGCCATTTTTGGGAGCATTTCAAGTTGCTATACATCAATACAACCATTA
>NW_005190691.1:0-1426 GCF_000239375.1 Pundamilia nyererei
CATGAGCATTTATGACTCTTGTTATATGATATGTGTTTGTTTCTGCATTGTGCTGCTGTTCCTGTGTCTATGATGTTGGAGACCTCACCTGCTCAACCGCCTGCCATAACCACGCCACCATCACTTTACCTACCTGTTGCTGCTGCATCACCGTCCAATCTACCCCCAGTGGCTGCTACACCACCATCATTTCCACTGCCTGCAGCTGCCACACCATCTTCACCATCAGTTCAACTGTTGGCAGCTGCGGCGCTGCCGGAGGGACCAGCACGGCCTGCATATCACAAACCACCTGCAGTGCTTCGCCATGGGCCATCGGAGCTCTTACGTGGCTGGACCTACCACAAGGCTGTCATCAGATCACTGGCCGGCCACCAGAACTGCTATGCCACAGCTGCCAGACCTGTGGCAGGCCGCTCGAGCTGTTTTCCTGCCGTCACCGTCCATCGGGCCGGCTGCCAAAACTGTGGCAGAACCGTGGTTGATTTTTTCAGTTTTTTGGGGACTGTTTTGACACCGCTGCTGGACGTGCGGTCGGACTTTGAAACCGTTGGGATTAGGGGCTCTGTTTGCTAGAGGATTTTGTTTTTGCACGGAGAGTGCGGAGACTCGGGAGCAGAGTACAGACACTTGGGAGAAGGCGCGACACGGGAGTCGTGGGAGCGCACTGGAGATTTGTTGTGTGTTACATTTACTTCACTGTAAATCAACGCACTGTTTACTGCACAGAGTCCAGCATTTAGGTCCTTTCTCCCCCACAGTCTGCCACACAGGTCTCAGTATTGCAGCATGCTACCAAACAACGAGTAAAACATTACAAATAACTACAATTAATAGAACAAGAAATTCTCAAAAATAAGTACTGAAATATGCAAAAACATAAATAACAATCACAAATATATAATATTTATATTTGGTTCTTCTTTATTTTAATGACTATTTACAGATTTTCACTGGAGGCATCAAAACTATGGATGAACACATGGAATTAAACCCTCGGCCTGCTCTCAGCGAGCTTCATGCTGTAGTCACCTGACATGGTTTCACTTCACAGGTGTGTTAACTCCAAAGCTGGAATCCTGGAATTTCTTGCCTTCTGAATCTGGTTGGGACTAGAAGTCAGGTTGGCACACAGTAGGGCTGCACGATATTAGGAAACCCTGCGATGTGCGATAACTGCGATCAATATTGCGATAACGATATGACTTGCGATAAAATAAATAGCAAAACAAACAAAAAACCCCGAATACATAATTTCCGTTTTACTGCAACAGTTATATTTAAAGAAAGCTGCTGTATTAGCAGTGTAACAACAAAGTGCACTTTAACATTGAAACATTGCCCCCATAAAAATTTTTGGGTCTTCTTTAAGATCCCAGCTGGCCAGCACCTCACGTAATACACGGGCTATATTTTCACTAGTGTG
>NW_005190691.1:2475-3946 GCF_000239375.1 Pundamilia nyererei
TCCGAAGGTAGGTAGAGACTCCACCCAGATACCTAGCAGCCACGCCCAGGTGTCCACCTCCTAGGAGAGAAAAAAAGGAAAATACCACCAGCCATCCTCCGGTGGGAGGCACCATACCAACAAACACATCACTGGGTCATAACACAGCGTTTTGCATAATTTTAAAAAGTTTACATTTGTTCAGAAGCCTGTTGAACGGCAGAAATTAGGTTTTCTTTTTGGAAGTAAGTAAAAAAAAACATCGGCCGACAGCGCTGTAAACAACGGTAGACTTGTGCGTAACAACCAAGCAAATAATGCAGAAAACAGATTTCGGGGACAGATGGGAAACTGTTCTTGAAGTACAGAGAGAGAGAGAGAGCTGTGCATGAAGTGTGATTTTATCCTGGTGGAAGCAAAACAGCAAAAGTCAGAGTGAATCCATGACGATGTTTATGTGAAGCGTAGTTTGGATCTTCTTTTGCTGCTGGTTTGGTCAATATTGTTTGGAGAGAGATCAAACTAACAGCTTTAGAATCGGTGCAACACAAAGCTCGGACCCGCCGAAACATCAGAATCAGCGAGCTGTCGGCTTTCAGCCCCGAGCGTGTCCGTGCCGTCGGGTGAGAAAGTCACATCTCACTGATCCTGATCCGTCGGCGCTTTGTGTTTACGTCTCTGTGCAGAATCTGTGTTCCTGCTCTCATTCACTGTTTTAAATGTTTGGTGGTTGTCAAAATTTTGTGAAGTTTCACCTGAGATTCTGGAATTTCGGGCAAAATACATTTATATTAAAAAAAATCAATTCAGGATTTTAATGAATCGATATCACATTATCCAAGCCAGAATCGATATTAATCGATGAATCGATTATTAAAACCCCCCCTAGTCTTGCGGCATGTTTCGTACATTTGTGGAATGGCGACATGGGAAAAGTAGTTTCCTGAGGGGATGCGGTATCTCCGGTCCACTTTATGTATCAGACTGGTGAAGCCCTCTGCTAACTGTATTTATAGGCATCATGTCTTTGTCAAAAATGTGTAATGGCCTCTGTTATTTCTTTGTAGCGCTTCCACGTTTTCTCATAAGGAGTTCCACTTGAAAAACTCGGATGCAGAGACGGCCGTTGGACTGCGGGGCTCTTTGTCTTAACATTAGCAACATTAGCTAGCCCTGTCTTTCTGGAACTCTGTGGTTCTCTGTGGTTGTGTTGAAGATGATGGTGGAGTCGTGTTTCCTCTGGTGGTTGCCACGAGTGTTCGGCAACTTTTGCAGAGCACCTGTGTTTGGAGAACGTCGTCTTTACCAAATCCAAAGTACCTCCAAATAAGCGAGGTACTATTTTTTAGCCACGAGTTCATAGTCAGTAGCGTTCTCGTCATGCGTCTCGCTCTCAGCCATTACAACTCCGACTCGTCGCTGCAGCGTTGTTCGCTCCCCACCTACATAGGAGGCGGGCCTCTAATCCATTTGATTGGTTAATGCCGTGAAG
>NW_005190692.1:0-1302 GCF_000239375.1 Pundamilia nyererei
TTGTTATATTTGACCTTTCACAGTTTGTTTTAAAGGCCCACAGTAATAAAACTCAAACAGACATAATGTAGTTATGCTAATGCAATGCAGCTTTTTACATTTACATTGAGTCAAGTTCTAAAAATAAAAGTATAGCAAACTTTCAGCGGTGCCAGATATCAGTGTGTAGACCAGAGGTTGTGTTGCAGCTTTGTCAGGTCTATCAACACTTGGAAGAACTGAAAACAAGTAAACTTGTAATGGATTCAGTCTCTAGATCTGCTTCTGGTGTCTCTATTTCCTCATTGTGAAGTACTTCATTTGCCTAAACAGCAAAACAGGCTTTTAGGGTTTGATGAAATTTCAATTTAAAATCATCCCAGAAAGATGAGCAAGTTGTCTGAGGATTCTTGGAAGGAAAAGGCACTTTTCTAACAAGCTACCATGGTTGTTACTTTCTACGATGTGATTATTTGGTGCTTCTTCTAGAAAAATCAGCTTGTCACTGATTTGTGGTATGACTTTGGTTTTCATGAGTGGGCCCTCATAAAAGTTTATGGTGTAGTTACAGCCATGTGAAAAAGAGAGCTTTCACAGCAATCTGTGAAACATGACATATTTCACTGTGTCACAAAGCAAAACTAAACTGCAGAAGCAGAGGGTGAAAAACGTAGTACAGCCTTACTGCTTCTATTGGAATTAAGGGTTGAAATAGCAGCCAGGTGCTGCTAATTAAATGCACTTAAGTAACTGATCATGAGCAAGTGTGAGCACCTCCATAAAACCAGAACTTTCGGCAGTCTGGAGCATTCAGCTGTGTACTAAAGAAGTGCCACAACCTGGATGACCCCACAACGCTTGGACTGCAAAAAACCCAAGAGCTACATCTGAGACTCTACAGGCCCCAAAGTGTTAAACGTTAAAGTTCATGACAGTTACACTTAGAAAGAGAACAAGTATGGCTTGTTTAGAAGGCTCTCCAGGAGAAACCCCAAAACTTATAGAACAATGTCTTTTGCACAGATGAAATTAAAAATGAAGATGGTTACCCATAATGCACAGCACTACATTTGGAGAAAACCAAATACAGCATATCACCAAAAAACACCTCACAGCAGCTGTCACCACTGTGATGGAGCAGTGATGATTTGGGCTTGTTTTGCAGCCACACAGCCTGAACACCTTGCAGTCACTTAGTAGACCACGAACTCCAGTATACAAAAGTATTCTAGAGTCAAATGTGAGGCCATCTGTTTGACAGCTAAAGCTCGACCCAAATTAGGTCATGCAATAGGATAATGATCTCATGCACCACATGAAATC
>NW_005190692.1:3343-3940 GCF_000239375.1 Pundamilia nyererei
AACTTACCAATCACAGGTTTGCCCCTTCCCAGAGTCTACACTGCTGTAATTCAGTTTACTTCAGTCATATCTATATAGCAACAAACCATAACCCTAGTTGCATTAAAGTGGTACAGAAAGGAAAGGAAAAGATTAGTGAGAGGAACCCAGGAAACAGATGATCCTTTATGAGCAGCACTGAGCAACAGTGGGGAGGAAGAACTCCCTTTTAACAGTAAGGAACCTCCAGGAGAACCAAGATGAAGTACAAGCAGCCACCTGCGCGACCAGGTCAACGTGAGACTATTGCAATCACGATCATGATTTATGAATTCATTTTGTATTTAAAAAAGATGCTAAACTTGTAACTGAGCCCATAAACTCACAAGAAAAAATGTTTCTACAGGTAATAAATGTGGTGAGCAGTGAGATAATTTTCCCAGAGACTGGTTCATATGTATGAGGTGTTTTTCCAGAAGCACTGTAGTTTATAAATTCTTGAACCTTAATTTGTACATGTTATATAATATATAATGTCTTTGTAATGTGCATATTGTGTTTCAAACACCACATGTACAACAGTTTGTGAGAGTGGAAATGGAAATGTTTGTTTCGTTC
>NW_005190693.1:0-1343 GCF_000239375.1 Pundamilia nyererei
GCAAAAACGCCCGTGCCAGTGCACTCACATGCACCCGTGTGCTGCTGGGCTCACACTGCCTCCGGGCCTTGCAGCATACGACAGCAGGCAGAAGAGTTGACTTGGTTTTATATGTCCCCTGTATCCTGTCTGTTTCCCTGCCTTCATCACGGATCAGTGTTCCACCACACAGCTCAGTGACACCTTGTTCACATCTCCTGGACTCCAGAATCTGACAAGTGAGTTAACGACTCGGGATCCTGTGGCCTGATAACGACTGCAGAGGCCAAGAAACAAGGCAGAGGGATGGTCTGTATTGCATGGGTATTACTCAGTGAAACCAGCATGCATCTGCTTTTCACAGGGAGGGCCAGTTGGACAGGACGCACGAAGACTGTGACCTAAATTGGTGGACTGTAAAGAATGTGGAGCAGATGTATTTTCCTCAGTTGTCATGAAGATAAACCTTCAAGCTCTGCAGCTTTCACTTGGTAAACCTGCACTAAAAAAAAGTGACATTAGTCTGTACTCTCTGCTCAGAACAGCAAAGCAGCGTTTCCTGATTGATGCGTGTTGCCACTGTTTCATAAGGTTTAAGCCAAGTTGCAACCTTCAGAGCTGAAAACGAAGCCAACCTGAAGTAGTTTCCTAAGGCTGTCTCCAAAAGTGAGTCCAGCTTAGCTACAGAAATAACCCAGCAATTCAAATCACATTACGGATTAGAGTTATGCTTTAGAAGGCGATGGGCTGCTTTGAGTAAGAGGTGGCTGCTTTTTGTTCATGTTTAGTGTTGAGTGTGCACCAACAGATACTCTAAAGAAGTTCTTCATTTAGTTTCTTAGCATGTGTCCAACTAAGTATGCCAGACACTTGATGCAGTATCTTCATAGCTAAGCGAGCTGGTTGGTGTTAGCTGAAGAGTACCCTCTGGCCCACACACAGTCACCTCCACCTTCAAAATAAGATGAAGGTTTAATAACAACGAGAGACTGTAATTTCTGGACAAACTGCAGTTGGATTGTTGCTGCGATACAAAGAAAGGATCTAAATATATACATATGTAGGGATATATTTTTAAATTATAGAGATATTTAATCATCGTAGACAAAACGCTCAGCAGGCAGAGCTACCGCTGGACTCAGAGGTGCTTTTGTGGTTGTGGTCTGTAGAAGCGGATGAGGATCCTGCCCTCTGGTTTGATGATCCTCTTCACTTCCAGCACAAATTAAGTCATCAAACTCCAGCTTGTGCAGCCAGAAGGTGAAAGTGTTTTTTCATCATGCAGCGTGTAAACCATTGACACGGGCCTAGCTCTCCTCTCTAACTCCTATAGTACAACGGCCACCAAAAGATATGTATCGTTC
>NW_005190693.1:2889-3939 GCF_000239375.1 Pundamilia nyererei
TGAAAACAAGCTTGTAGTTTATTTCCTGCACTAATGATGTAAGAAAGAGGTGCTGCTGGTCTTCTAATAACACTCCATATAAGTTATTGATCCCAGGAGCTCAAACGTGCAAATGTCTTTATAAATGAACCTTGAAGAGTGGCCCTGACACGCCATCGCTGTCGCACTGTTTGTTTTACATATAACTAACGCTGCTATGGTCTAAATGAAGTACTTCCCTTCAATGAACATAAATGAACATGAATATTTCTTAATAATGAATGTAATAAATTAGATTTGTATAGTGCCAAGAACGTTTTACAAAAGAGTATCATAAAGAAAAAGGGTAGAGGTTGAAGTTCTGAATCAGAGCTGGTATTGTATTCTTTGTGTGTGTGTTTGTTTTGTTGTACTCTGTAATAATTTCATCCTCACCGTTATATGTCCTAAAGCAGTTTGAATTGACTGGCTGTTGAAGGATGCTGTCACTCTAAACCAAACTGAGAGCCTGGAAAATGATTTGCAGTCACCCAACACCCAGCGTTGATGAGATGCATTCGCTTGCTTCTGTGCTGTAAGCACGTATAACATTTTCGTGCATAACCAGCACATAAAGAACTTGCAGCCAGGCCACATTTTTGTCACATTTCACTCATTCATTTCATTCAAATGTCCAATGCCAGCCTCAATAAGCCCACACCATTGAGTATCTCTTGCTCAGAGGACCTTGTTGGGTGTTGCAGAGTAGCAAAGAAATTGCTGCAATGAAAAGTATAGACACTTAGTTTAATTCAATACTAGTAGGTGCTGGACGAGTGTTTGTGCTGTGTGCTGTTGAGTGTGTCTTAAAGAAAGAGAGAAGGAAAAGGAATAGAAAGGGACTGAGAAAGTCCCAGATCAGAGCCCATCCACTGGAACAGACACTTCATAAAAATGTTTTGACACCAACATCTGTTAGAGATGCCTCACGTCAGCTGACATCGCCTGATCTCCTGCAGCTGTTCTTTCTCCCGCTACCGTCATCACAGAGTTTCACTGCGTTTGAGGTGAAATCACACAATAATAAAAAAA
>NW_005190694.1:0-1403 GCF_000239375.1 Pundamilia nyererei
TCAGTAGGCAGTAGGGTAAAGTGTCTTTCCCAAGGACACAACGACCAGGACAGAGCACCCAGGGATCAAACTGGCGACCTTCCGGTTACAGATGCGCTTCCCAACCTCCTGAGCCACGGTCGCCCCAGTGACTGGTGAATTTTACATCTGACATGTGGTTTTAGCCTCAGTTATTTGGCACTTCATCATGTATTTCGCCATCACTGCTAATTTTCCGACCCTTTTGTCTTTGTACTTAAAAAAAGAAACCTACATTTACAAATCCATTTATCTTCTCATTCTGTGACAAGCAGCATTGAAAGCTGAAAACCTTTGTAGACAAATGTTACTAAAACTTTTATGTCTAGTATTGTGGTAATCATTGTGTCATGCATAGTTGGATGTTTTGTGTTGTGGTGCAGATGAGTATATAATTTTGACATCAACAGCCCCATCATATGGCCAAATACTTCAGTGCAAATATTTTTGTAAAGTCTGTGAACACACAAGAAAAACATCTAAAAGTTTAACCCAGCACAATTGTAATTTGGCACTTGATGAATAAAATTAAATTGAACTGTTGAACAGAGTTAAAGATTTACCCACAGGGTCTTAACATATCATTGTTACACATCTGGAAATTAAGTAAATATCTCCTTCCAGCTGACCCAAGATTCACATATGGGATAATGACTGGTGGTCACAGTCTGGATGGGCTTGTTGGCTTTTATTTTTATTTGGGATTAATAGAATCTTAAGTTTACTGATTGAATAATTACTTAGAAACCTTCAGATATATCAGTATAAAGGAATGTGCAGCAGCAGTAGTAGATATGATAACTGGTGCCTGATATCCATCATGGCCACCTCTTAGCTCAGGGCCTGCAAAACAAGCAGCTTCTCCCCACCAGTTTCAACAAGTTTTATAGATGCTCATATAAAACTCTGTGAACTGCCAGGGAGGTTACTCTTTTTTGGTAAGATGGACTGCAGCTAACTGTTTTGCAACTTAAGGTTTTCTAAACAAAAGACATCAATGTACATGAGGTGTCTGTGAAGGCTCTTAGTCATCCAGGTCATCGTGCTGTTATCCTTTGTGTCTTCCCTGGTGAACTTGATGTTTTTATCCACAGTGTTAATGTGAGCAGTGAAGGACCCAGCAACACACTCAGACAAAAAAATGGTTCATCCCAAAGACAGAACTCCTCTACATTGGAGAGACCGAAAAGCCACTTCACAAGCACATGGTACAACATAGAAGAGTCAGCTCAATGGGACAAGACTCAGTGGTCCATCTGCATCTAAAGGACAAAGGTCACTCTTTTGAGGATCCCAATGTTCCCAATTTTGGACAGAGAAGACAGATGGTTTAAAAGAGGAGTGAAAGAAGCCATCTATGTTCACTGTGAGCGACCATCTTTGAA
>NW_005190694.1:3196-3939 GCF_000239375.1 Pundamilia nyererei
CGTTTGTCTCTGTTAAAAATAAAATTTAGAATTCATATTATTTTCCTGTAAGTCACTGCTATTTATCACACCAAATGATAAGCATTTTTTGAGAAAATGTGGATACTGTAACAGTTTTTGTTCCCCTCAAAATGAATTCACACACTTTCTTTTAAATTTTACCTGTCCAATTCATATGCAGGCAGTTCTCTCTGCCCCCGACATTGTTAGGCTCTCCATGACACCAGTTTGCATATGTGAAACGGGTTCCATCGATCCAAAACCAATAACGCTCCTAGAAAACACAAAAAAATAACAGAGAATAATGTCGATAGGCAGGCATATCCTCTAGTGTCAGAACTAATGTCTAATATTGAGTAGTGTACCTCTTGAGCATCTGAGCCTCCAATCCATGTAGGGACATGACTACGAGCACCGCTAAGTATGACCCTCTGAATCGCTTGGTACTCTCCGAGGTTGCACACAGACGCCAGATTTGCATTCAGGGACTGACAGTGTCTCTATAGGACAAAAGGTCTAGTTTAAACCAAGTTTGATATGAAAAGTATTAAAGCAGAGAGAAATGCTAAATCGAAATCACTGTTCTTACCTGCGCCTGAGCCCAAGTCAGTTGATTGGGAAAGAAGTGAAAGTATTGGTTTCCATATCTAGTCCAACCCCAGAGGCTCCTAAAACATGCAGATCTCTTCTCAACAAGATGCTCTCCTGAGGACAAGCAAAGAATACTTAGATACTCAAACATC
>NW_005190695.1:0-1803 GCF_000239375.1 Pundamilia nyererei
TCATTCTGGACCCAAACACTGCTCATCCAAACCTCATCCTGTCTGAAGATCTGACCAGTGTGAGAGGAGGAGAGAGGCAGCAGCTTCCTGATAATCCAGGGAGAACTAATTGGTTCTACTCTGTCCTGGGCTCTGAGGGCTTTAACTCAGGGACTCACAGCTGGGATGTTGAGGTTGGAGACAGTACATATTGGGACCTGGGTGTGTTGGCAGAGTCTGTGCAGAGGAAGGGAGAGTTATGGTCTAGATTATGGAGAATAGAGTTATTTGAAGGTAAATACTCAGCATGTTCACCATCAGCTCCTCTCACTGCTCTCTCAGTAAAGAAGAAGCTCCAGAGGATCAGAGTGAATCTGAACTGGAACAGAAGAAAGCTGTCGTTCTCTGATCCTGATACTAACACACACATACACACCTTCAGAAACACTTTCACTGAGAAAATGTTTCCATACATTCGCAGTCGCGAAGAAGTGAACGTGTTGCCGTTGACAGTGTCAGTGTCAGTAGAGTAGATGAGCTGAGGATGATGGTATTTCTAACGTTGTTTCCTGTCAGTGAATTCCCCATGTACTTATACTCTCACTGACAAAATGCAAT
Organism: Pundamilia nyererei; assembly: GCF_000239375.1. Taxonomy (NCBI): domain Eukaryota; kingdom Metazoa; phylum Chordata; class Actinopteri; order Cichliformes; family Cichlidae; genus Pundamilia; species Pundamilia nyererei. Next base: position 598 of record NW_005190695.1, read on the forward strand.
AATACACCCAGTCTAAAAGAACATTCAGATTTGAATGTATTTTTGAAACATTTAGAAAGTGAAAACTCAGCACATGGTTAGAAACCAGCTTGTGTTGTAACTCAGACAGTGAGTACAAACCTCAGACTAACAAATTAAAACTGGTTAATGTAAACGAATGGAACTCCTACCACATTAAATGATTTGAAAAAAATATATAGCAGGCATATATAACAAACAACAAGAATTTTATGACACTATATATCTGGTAGTAAGATTAAATTTCAATTTTCAATTTCAAATTTGTTGATACATAATAAAAGTGTTTGGTGGACCCATTTTGAACCCTTTGTAACACATTTGGCTTGAACAGAAAACCAATCAGAACAATTTATTGTATTTGTATATGTATATATGTATATGTAATTAATTATTCCAATTTTTTTTTTATCATTTGGAAAAAAGGGACATTTTATTATAAATGTAAATATTCAATTTGAGGTTTTATGGATATGAACAAACAAATTACTCTATTTGTATTATAAGTTAGTATTTTTAAGTGGTCAGCAACTTAAGAGTATTTTTTACCTTATAAATATACATCAGTTTTGATTATTCACTGTTCATTTGTCCTTGTACTTTACAAAAAAAAAAAGGAATTACAGGAAAAACATGATTCTTTTTGTAATTGTATGTGGAAAAATTATCAGTATGAAACATTACATGTATAGACATATGTGACTTTATAATACTGTAATCAAAACAGTCTGCTTTTTGTTACCAATAATTAAATTGTTAATTTTATGTGTTTATTGTGCTGTGTCATGTTGTGTTGGATGGTATACATGCATGCATCTGAGAGAGAGCGTATAAATCTATCAACATGCACTGATCATTTAGGAGGTGAACAAAGACCATCTTGGAAGGATGTGTTTGATGTGTCTTTGAAGAGGCCCTCAAGCAGGGGCGGATCTAGAGAAATTTTCTGAGGGTGGCACGAGGGTGGCAAAAAAATCAAATGGGGTGGCAAATCAAAGCCTTTTTTTCAAACACATATGCAGGTGGTTACATATGGTTAAAATGAATCAAATGCAGTAAGTATACATGTTTTTCATATAAATATAGTCTATAACTTAATTATTTTCTGTAACCTACATAATTAAACACTTTAGTTACATAAAACGTGAGTTTTGATCTTATGTACTGTATAATAAATAAATATGTAGA
>NW_005190695.1:2875-3934 GCF_000239375.1 Pundamilia nyererei
AAAAAATTGGTCAACATGGTACATTTTTCCACCGATAGGAAAGAGGTGGCTTTTTTTCTTTCTTTACTGTTTTTGCGCTGTCTTTAGAAAACGCTATAAAAAACACACAAAAATACTGTGACGACAGTATTTAGAAAAAAGCATGGCTTATATATAATTAGATTTTTTATTATAACTCTGGATCTACTGGCCTGTAATTAAAAGTTAGAGATCGGTGTATTCTTTGAAGTCCGAACTTTCAACACGGGCTGAAATAGATACCCAGCCTGGCTGCAGCTTGTTGCTATGTCAGCTTAAATTCGGCATGTGATTTGGAGGTGCAGGATGTCCGTGGGCCACAGAGGGTTAGTAACACTCACCTTCATTCCATTTCCAGAGTGTAACAACCTGTGTGAAATCCGAAATTCCCATGGTGTTGTTCAAAATGTGCTTTGGCACAATCATAAGCATCGCTTGCTACTGAAAACAAGAAAATGGTGGAGGGGGGTAACACTATGCAATATATTCAGTTTTAGCATTTATATTCACTGTTAACTGTAACTACACTCAAAGTGTTAATGCTATCTTATTTTAAAAAGCAGGTGGTGTCCAGGGTACACACTCTGCAGAGCAACATCAATAATGTACTGTGGCCATAGGATGGCAGTAAACTGCAGTATGGCAGTTTACTGCAAAATTGTTAACATGCTTGAAGAAAATGTTAAAGATGTTCAAAATTATAGAGTTGTCATAGCTGTAGTGTTTCATCAGGTTCACTATCTTATTTATTGTCACCATCAACTTTGATCTTCAAAGTGTGAGGCTTTGCATGGACCAATAATAATAATATTCTTATTATTTTGTTATAATTTATTAAGCAATTAATACATTAATATTCACTTAAAATTGAAATTATTAAATTGCAATAAAAACATAATTATGTAAGACATTGACAGTATTTACAAAAGTGCTCTGACATTTTTGCACATGTCTGAGCAACACGTTCTCACTCCCAACTCGTCAAACGTGTGACGCATGGTCAGGCTCCCTCTGCTGCACTTATGGACGCGCAGGGTACCC
>NW_005190696.1:0-1232 GCF_000239375.1 Pundamilia nyererei
AATTTAAAATAGCGGAAGTAGCTCGTCAACTGGTAGCTTGGAGCTCATCGACTGGAAGCTCCCCACCTCTGTGGGTTAGGTTTGAAGTAGCTCGTCGGCTGATAGCTTAGAGCTCGTCAACTGGAAGCTCCCCACCTTTGTGGGTTAGGTTTGGAGCTCTGGGTAGCTCCCCCAGCTGGGTCTAGGGAATAAGTAGCTCGTCTACAGAAAGACTGGCAGCTCCCCTTATGATAAGGGTTCCGATCGCGCGAATAGGTGTGAATGTGTGTGTGTATTGTTTTAATTAACGGAGCAAGCTGACTTTTCACGGTCCAATAAGAGACTGAGCTGCTCCTACTGTGTTTTTCTTTCACTGCTGTTCGCTGAAGTGCTGGTGGTTTGGGAGAACGGTCGAGTTCCGTCTCGTAAAGTTCACACCGCTTTTGGAAATAGTCCGAAAGTAGAAGGGCGTGTGAACAACCACTCTCATTCCTCATACCAGCGAAGGTGGATAGCAGCTGTATTGCCAGTGTACTATAAAAAATATAAATACATGCATGACTAAATAAATAAATAAATACATAAGTAGGATACGCTAAATAATAAATAATAGCAAAATGGGAAATGAAACCTCAAAACCTGTTGCCAACAATGGACAGTATACACAAAAACTCATTAATGATGAACAGTGGATAGAAAATAAATATCCAGGTGCAGGAAAAATCAGCGCAAGGAGATGGCGTAATCCTAAAAAGACGTCATGTCCTGGGTGGGAGGGTACATGCAGCCCCGCAGCTTTAACGCAGCTCAAAGATAGCTTATTAAAAGAAATAAGTGCAACCACAAATCTTAGAAAGAAAGGAAAACGCACAAATGAATTAACTTTCTTAGATGCATGGAAAAAAGAGCAACAGAGACGTACTGAGAATAAGGAAAAGAGACAGAATAGAAAACAAAAGCAAAGCTGTGAGGTGTCTGAAGCAACGACTGCAGCCCCTCCCCCCTATGTTACTGCCCCTGCATCAACTCCAAAGCACACAGAGAAAGATGCCGCTGTGAATAACCCGTACGGCTCAGTGCAGGCAGATTTAGCTAAAATGTCATTAACACATGCACCCAAAGTAGATATAGGGGAAGATCATGTAGGCAGGGAAATATGGCCTGACCCCCCAAGCCCCCCAGGAGTATTTCCATTAATAAGTTCACCTAACCCCAGATATGGTCAGCCGACTGGACCTATGGGGCATAGAGAC
>NW_005190696.1:2811-3932 GCF_000239375.1 Pundamilia nyererei
GGTGTCTTTGAAGAAGGGGCACAAATCAAGCCATTATTTTCACACCTTTTTAAATCGCGCAGCTTTAAAAAAAAAAAATCACGTCTTTCAAAAGGGCACTTTTTTGGACTGAGGGCAAAAGGGCAAGTGCTTCAGCACCACCTCGTCTCTATCTGTGCACGCCAGTGGTGGTCGGTAACGGGCCACAACCCCTGCGTGCAGGTGACCCTGATTTAGAAGGCCAACTACATAACTTCTATGAACGTGTGAAGCTACAGCTGGCCCCCAAGCCAAACTACAATCAAATAGGAGAGGTGAAACAGAAAGAAAATGAAACTGCATCAGAATTTCTAGACCGCCTGCGCCCAGTTTTTAGGCAGCATTCAGGTTTAGACTATGCCGATGGCGATGCAACGCCATTCCAGCAGCAGCTAAAAAATGCATTTCTAAACGGCCTACTCCCACCAATCAGAGCACATGTAGAGAAGCATTGGGTCACAATGAACACTGGCAACCTGCCAGACGCTCTGTTGCACGCCGAACACGCCACAAAAGTGCACAAGCAGAAAAATAAGGCTGACGTCTTCACCATAGATTCAGAGACAGGTTTCCTTGCATTTACAGGAGGCTATCAGAGGCAGAAAAGGAAGCAAGGTAATCGACAGCAAGGCCGCAGACACCGAAACAGAGACAGCAGATATGACAGAGACAATGCCTGTTTCAACTGTGGAAGACAAGGTCACTTTGAACAAAATTGCAGGAGTAAGCCACAGACACATAATAGTAGGAGGAACAATGACAGGCAAAACAGTGGCGAATCTATGGAGAACAACGACATGTGACAGCACACAAGACATGAACAATGATGAGGGAGGAGAAGTTTTTAACATAGAACAATTGCTATTAGGGTCAGAATACAAACCAACGCTGCTAATCCATGTGAACGGGCAACCAATCCAGATGTTATGCGATACAGGAGCATGTAAAACGGTTTTGAGGCAGCCACCTAAGAACTTACAGTACTCAAAAGACACATTAGTTGTGAAGTCAGCCACAGGCCACACCACTGTACAACAACTAACTGCCCCTTTAGAACTAATACATACAGAAAGTGGCCGCAGGTGCTTCATTAAATGCATATA
>NW_005190697.1:0-462 GCF_000239375.1 Pundamilia nyererei
ACAGTTTGTGAACAACTGTCCTAGACCATCTTGATTGTGTTTAGGTCAGGGAGGCCAGGCCACCTGGCACAGCATTACTCTCCTTCTTGGTCAAATAGCCCTTACACAGCCCAGAGGTGTGTTTGGCGTCATTGTCCTGTTGAAGAACAAATGATGGTCCAACTACACAAACTGGATGGCATGTCGCATGCAGGATGCTGTGGTAGCCATGCTGGTTCAGTGTACCTTCAATTTTGAATAAATCCCCAACAGTGTCACCACTAAAGCACCCCCACACCATCACACCTCCTTCTCCATGCTTCACAGTTGGAACCATGCATGTAAAGACCATCCATTCACCTCTTCTGCATCACACAAAGACACGGAGGGTGGAACCAAAGATCTCAAATCTGGACTCCTCAGACCAAAGCACAGATATTCACTGGTCTAATGTCCATTCCTTATGTTTCCTGGCCTAAACAA
>NW_005190697.1:2345-3930 GCF_000239375.1 Pundamilia nyererei
AAACAAACAAACTACCGACTAGTCTAAAACTAAGAAACACTTAATATCAAGTTAAATTTGAGAACCGTTTAATGCAAAAACTCATTAAACAAAGGCATTTTAAACCACTAATCACATTCTTCAATAATAAATCCTCCCGCTTAACTGTGCAGCACCTGGCATTATGCATTATGAACATTACATGTTATACTCCAGACAACGAAGAAGAAAAACACTTAAAATAAACCGATGTTAAATATGATATGAAAACATGTTACTACGTAAGATGTTCACATATTATTGAAATGTGACAAATTAACATCCGAAAAACTCAGAAACTGCGACTGAAATATGTACCACCTCCTCCAGCTCATCCAGGGAAAAGTTATTCAAAGCTGGTCCCGGGTCTGCCCCAGCACTTTCTGCTGGTAGAACATGCCTGGTCGGAACACCTTACTCAGGAGGTGCCCGCCTCAGCTGGCTCCTTTCGATGTGGAAAATCAGCAGCTGTACTATGATCCCCTGACTAAATTCCCCATCCTATTGCCAAGGGTAACACTATCCACCTTTCAGTGAAAGCTCATTTCCACCACGTGTATCTGTGATCTAATTTTTCGCCTTAAAACCCCAACAATAATAATGTTAACAAAAAGATCAAGCCCAGATTAATAGATTTAATGTGTTTCTCACCAAAAGTAGCTCCATCTGGTGGCAGATGCCTGCATAACATTAAAAGGCAAGTGATTTCCATTGTTTTTAGGTGTTTTTTTGGGGGGGGGTTTTAACATCTAATATCTTTACTTACAGTATTAAATAGACTGTAGTGAATAGGATTTATTCAATTCAATTTTATTTATATAGCACCAAATCACAACGACAGTTGCCTCAAGGCGCTTTATATTGTACAGTAAATTTAAGAAGGGGTTATATATATTTAATAATGAAATTATTAAATATATATTTTGAAGTATCTTTATGACTGTATATTTGAACCCATACTGTCATTAATCTGGTCTTTTTTGGTCACTTCAAGTAAGTTTATAGAACTGTGATGTTATATTTGTTACAATTTAGCAAAGAGGCCACTTTGCTAAATCTCTGTTAAAGATCTCCGTTAGAATCTCTGTTCACTAATGTCAGTGACACTTATATAGCCTTTATTTACTTGATAAAAAAAAGTAACTTTGCCAAAAACTGATGGCAGCAGCTACTTTGTGCACTTTCTGGCTCTAAACGACTTGATATTCTTTGTTAAACTATGATTGACCTATTTTATAATAGCTTAAGTTCCAGCAGTCATTTTTTGGCAAATACTGGAAATCACTTTTTGGCACAACACCTGCCATGGGTATCAATTCAAATGTAAAACAATTAAGACTAAACGACTAGTACATCTGGTAGCAATTAGTGACAATAGCAACGATTACTTGGTTGGTCAACTAGTTGTGCAGATCCCTAGTATCTTGGCATTTCTTATGTATGAGATATTTTAAATATAAAATATGCACTGTACCATTTAACACCCTTTAACATGGCATTGCTTATTGACAGTGCTATCACTATTATCTCAGTTGATATATCTTAATGTTTTTTGGTGTACAAGTAA
>NW_005190698.1:0-1428 GCF_000239375.1 Pundamilia nyererei
TCCTTCCATGATGGTTCCTCGTCTCCCTCCTCTTTCTTGGGTTTCTGCTGCCTGAGGTATTCACTGAGCACGCGGTCAGTTGGGGCCATCTTACTGATGTATTCGTGGAGGTTCGTTGTCTCATCCTGGACTGTGGTGCTGACACTCACCAGTCCCTGACCTCCTTCCTTCCACTTAGCATACAGCCTCAGAGTGCTGGACTTGGGGTGAAACCCTCCATGCATGGTAAGGAGCTTTCTTGTCTTGATGTCAGTGGCTTCTTTCTCCTCCTGTGGCTAACTTATTATCCCAGCAGGGTACCTGATCATGGGTGGGGTGTAGTTGTTGATAGCTGGATCTTGTTTTTACCATTCAGCTGACTCCTCAGGACTTGCCTGACCCTCTGCAGGTACTTGGTGGTTGCAGCTTTCCTAGTGGCCTCTTCATGGTTTCCATTTGCCTGCGGGATCCCCAGGTACTTGTCCTCTATGTCTGCAATGTTGCCTTCTGGTAGTTTGAGCCCCTCCGTTCTGACTACCTTCCCTCTCTTTGTTATCATCTGACTACACTTCTCCAGTCCGAATGACATCCTGATGTCATTGCTGTATATTCTGGTGATGTGGATCAGTGAATCGATGTCTTGTTCACTCTTGGCATAAAGCTTGATGTCAACCATGTATTACTGTATATTAATCACATTTCATTTTGCATGAGCAAACAGACTCGAGAAAAAAGGGAAAATATATGCACTTAACATGTTTATTGAACATCTTGAACATTCATATTAAGAAAAAACAACGTAAACATTTATCCACTCTCTCTGTCACTCTTGGGGGGGGGGCACTTGAAACAAGGAACCAAAGCTATTTAAAGTGCGTGTTCTCAACGATATTAATAGGTCTTCAGTTTTTTGCAATCCGCTTGGCAATTGTGTCAGTCAATATTTCCGAGGTAGACTTACTGAGTCCCCGATGCTCTGCGAGTGGTTTGTCGCAAGCTGGGTGACACGTTAGCCAAAGTCCTAGCAGCATCCCCGACTAGCGTATGCTTCGCCTCAATGTGATATTTTAACCTGGAAGTGCTTTGGTGAAAAGAAAATTCGTTCCTGCACAATGTGGATAATACTTTGTCGGCTGACTATTGTTATTTTTTTATACTCAAATTTCCCATCTAGAGGGCAGATGTGCATTTATCATCTTCCATAATGAGTTGATTGATTCAGCTGCCCGTCACTACCAGATCAACTGCCCATTTGCGCATGTGCGAAGGTAACTCTACTTGGACAAACTGCCCGAAATACATTGTCGGACACATTTCAGGGATTTTGAGCCATTTTGCAGTCCAGATGCGTTAATTACGTTGACCAAGTTGACGGTGATGGCGGATCAATTTGTGTTAACGCGTTAATTTGGACAGCACAAATGTGTGCGTGCGTGTCTATATTATATA
>NW_005190698.1:1507-3928 GCF_000239375.1 Pundamilia nyererei
TACCATCAGTTTGATATGTATGATCAGCTTTAAAACATGAACCAGAGGTGCTCACTGACACCAGGTGAGGCAGGCAAGTGCTTCAGGGCCCAGGGCATTGGAGGGCCTTCAAAGCACTCACAAACTTTAAGTTATTGCAGTGGATATGTGAAACATTTGCAGTGGGGGAAAAAAGATAAATGAATAAAAAATAAAAGTAGGAGAGGAAAAGCTAAGGAAAGACAGTGGTTAGTGGAGCAGATAATAATGATTAAATATAAAGATCAATGATTAACTAGTTTAGCCTTCTGTAAATGTAAATATGGGTGGGAAACACTTGAATGATCAAACTTCTATTAGCATCACATTATTTCTTGTGTTTACTTTGAAGTTTACTATTACTTCACCTAGCTAGCAAAGCAGCCTAGTTGTACTGAGTACAGTGCACACTCCTGGGATTCAGCAGTTCAAAATCCACTCCCATTACTCAAAAGCCATCAAAACAACTAGCATGTTTTTGCAGTAGTCTGTCATCTTTTTATTTTTTTATTTTTATAAAACGTTTAACTATGAATCTCTGTGTGTGTTACGTGAGTGACAGTTTAATTTTCACCACCTGCATTATTGGGCCACCTCTTCTGTGAAATATAAGAGAGAACCGTCAGTGTAACGATGGTGGTGCTGGTGACACTTTCATTCATTATCATATATGACTCTGCTAAGCTAAGGTTATGTTACTAAACATAGTGTTATCGAGCTGTTTGCTATAGTGTTACCTGTTCTTTTCTTCACTGAAAAGTTTAACCTTTGGGAACATTATTCTAATAATATTGACATTTTTTTTATTCCTTGCCTTCACTCAAAACAGACAAGGTTATTTTTTCTCCGCAGTTAAAATAATACACTCACTAACTCAGTTTCCCCCAGTTTAAGTCTAATTTTTTCCTCTAACTTGTCTGGCAAAGTCGTGCTGTAGCAGTGCCAGAAAGGTCAAAAAACAGTTGATTTTATGCTGATATGATGGAATATGACACAGCTTGATAAAATACAGCTTGACGTGTTGTCAGCTTTCTGATTTTCATTAGAGTTGAATATCTTAACCTTGCCTGTGATTGCAGAGGGGATGCTGAGAAGGACTGGAGATGGGAAATTTTAAGGAAACGAACAGGTGGCTCAATCTGTCTCCACATCAATCTCCTGGTGTCCTGCCCTAATTAGAGTGCGCTCATCCACCACACCTGCTAAAATACTGCTGTTGTTATTCTCAAATCATCTTGTTTTTGCAGCAATAATTTGCTGTTGAGACACTTAAGATTTTGATTGCTCGTGCAGTTATGAAATTGAAGATGTTGGAGGAATTGAGGACAAGGATTATTTGTTGGGTGTGCCGAAGTAATGCTTGAAGACATTTCTTTGAAAAGTGATCCTATTTTAAAACTCCAGCTTAGTCTTATGGTAACTCCATCTTGATCTTCTGTAGCCAGAAACTACCCTATTTGTTATATTTATTTAGCCCATAAGAAGGCTTAGGAGTTTGGTTAGTGGCCTGCATCCATAAACCCTATGTGTGCAACACACTGGCACAGATTCACAGATTACCAAAACTGGAGCTGGATTTTTTGGATGGATTGGGAATTCCATTTGTTTTTTTCTTTTCTGGCTCGTTGGATCTTTGCATAACAATGCTCTTAGTAAACCCGAGTAAGTAATATAAATAAGTAAATACAAAATAAATGCAAATACACATTTGTTAACTTGTGTCAGGTTCTGTCAAAAACAATAATCTGGTTTCAAAAGGTTGTGTTTTGTTTAAAGTAATGAACACAGAAAATTGTAGTAAATTTTAAAATACATGGCTGAATATAAAGTTTTTGTCTCGTCAGGCACTGGGTGAGTAGGCAGGGCTCACTAAGGCAGCTCAAAGTGTTCATGTACAGATAGACGATTTTTGGGAAACAAAGACAGGTGAGAAAACACCCAGGAAGGGAGGTGGTTCCAAGGGGGCTCGAGGGGATCACCTTGGAGGGATTCCAACTTGCAAACCAAACCAGCAGTCACACAATCCGATCTCATTCACTCGACATGTCTCCAGACATGTCGAGTGAATGAGAAATCACTTGTGGAGATGACAGAGATGTAGGAGCCAGGGTTTCACTACCAAAATAGATCAATGAGTCTATCCACACCTTAAGTAAGAGCCCATGATTGCTTATCTTCAACAGGTGGGGACCAGCCACAGGTGAGTTGGGTGAGACTCAGGAGGAGTCCCGTCCACAGATGACTTTGAACACAAAGCAAAGAGAGAGAGAAATGATCAGAGAAATAGAATCCACTGGAGAGCCCGGGTCCTGACAGTTTTACATACAACACTTACAACCCATATGGAAAAGAAATAGAAAAAACTTATAAGAGACTTGCATAAGATGTGGCCTACTTCATATA
>NW_005190699.1:0-1087 GCF_000239375.1 Pundamilia nyererei
TGTTACTTAGTGCACTTTTATTAAATTCTGCTACTGAATCAGAAGCAGAAGCTTTCACAGACTGGCCACTCTGACACACATCACCTTGTTTGCAAGTGTGTATACACACACACACACACACACACACACACACACACACACACGCACAGAGAGAGAGAGAGAAAGAGGGAGAGAGGGAGAAATGGATAAAAGCCAAATTCACCTTGACGTGACCACTCCAAGCAGCCATCTCATTCTCTGCTTGTATAAATATTTCAACACGGCAGACTCTCAAAGTGTACTAATCTCCAATGCTTTCAGTTTAGAAAAATGAATGCAATAAAAAGTCACACTGCTATCCTTAATATGATAGCAAACTACCTCTTGTCTGATCAAAACGAATGAAGCCAGCAGCTTTAGGGTGAATTGGATAATTGGAAGAGAGGCTGGACTACGAGGTAGGAAACGAGAGAAAGAAGTGGAGGGAATAAGAGGTGAAACAATTTAGATTCAGAGGCGGATCAACATAGAGAATATTGTGGCACATATGGATCTCATACAGTCTTTCTCATCCACAGATATGTCCTAATATGTCCTCTAGTCTTGAGGATTTGTTAGGGACTGAATAAGAAGAATTTTACAGAGGGACACATAAAGAAAAACTTTTCTCAGGACAGTTGTGGGATTCTAAGACAAGATAAGATAAGATAACCTTTATTACTTCCACACGAGGGAAATTTGTTTTGTTACAGCAGAAAGTAGATAGTGCAAAGTTACATAGAAAAATTAGAAAAACACTGGAATAAGATAAGAAAAAGATAATGTACACAACTGTACACAATAGAACAGAATAAAATGAAATACTATATACAATAGAATAAAATAGAATAGAATAAAATAAAATACAAATGCTATATCAATTGAGTATAATACAACGATGATAGAAAAGACTGGAGTTTAATGAATGCTTTGTTCCCGACAGAGGAACGGTTTGTTTTTCCAACTTGGCTGAACCATGGGGATAGGACACGTGTAATTTTTTAAATTATCTTTATAGATTTGGCTGCAGCATAAGCGTATAGCATGAATGATTAACTGCGGTCACTGT
>NW_005190699.1:2611-3927 GCF_000239375.1 Pundamilia nyererei
ATAGATAGATAGATAGATAGATAGATAGATAGATAGATAGATAGATAGATAGATAGATAGATTCTAATTTCAGCACCACGGAGAGAGGCAGATACTTTCCATATGTTAGGTTGGGAGAAGTCTACTCTTTTCCACATTTCAAAACTTGAAAGTTGTTTACATGCACTGTGTACATGTGGAGTGTTTTTCAAAATCTTTAAGTAATTTAACACAGAGAGATGCCTGTATGTACAGACACAGTATAAAGGGTAAAGGCAGAGGGCAGCTTCAGTGCTTTGTATAAAACACATGCTGGCTGGCTGGTTTGCCACAAGCTGACAAAACAGCATGGCTTGTGAGCCACAGCTACTGTCACCAACTGTTAGCTATGGTCATATCCAAACTGTTGTATGCAGATATTTTTAGGCTTGGTGCAAATGGATCTCCAGCAGCATAAAAGCCCCGCAATGCTAAAATATCTCACTACATGGAGTTAAAATGACAAAATTCCTTAGGGAATGGCACACATGACGCAACCCACCCTCTAGTGATTGTTTTGGAAACACTATGGTGCCTGTAGTAGCAATTAGCCAGCTAAAATGTCAACTAACCAGTGAATTTGGGCAAGCTTTAACAGTGTTTTGGTCTAATAATAGAAATTATTTTAGTATTTTTTAAAAACTTTTAAAAATCACTTTCATTCCATATTTTTTCATGTTTTTGCTGTTAAGTGGATGGTTGGAGGGATCAGAGGAGTGTAAGGAAAAGTTATTCAGTCTTATGTTAAGCTCTATTGGATGCTTTAACTACCCACGAAGCATTAATCACTGTTCTCTACTGTCTTGCTATATCCGCAGAATTAACTTGAAGTCACTGCTTGTGTGTGTTTGTTTACTTGAGCTCATATTTCCAAATGTCTTACTTTCACCTGCACTTGCTGCACTTCAGCTTTGCTATAACAGTGATGGTTGGACACTTACTTAGAGTTATAACTTGCAGACCTTGCCTACATGGCAGTTCACTGGTACTTCTGTGAATCTGAGACTGTTACTGTCACATGTTACCATATTACTTTAAGCTAGTCAGTTTCTTACAAGAAAATAAATATAGATTGTCATTTTAGAGGGCCTGAAACAATCAACAATAAGGTGGGGCTTGTGTTCCCATAGCGACCTCCTCAATGGCCCTCAGATTAACCTTGGCCCCCAGGGAGAGGTGTTATATTCCAGCATGTGTGCACACACAAACACACATTCAAACACACTGAAGTCCCCCTCTGAGCATAAGAGACTTGTCTGTCTTCTGCTGCTCTACAAGCCTTATAGTTTTCACAGCAG
>NW_005190700.1:0-1075 GCF_000239375.1 Pundamilia nyererei
CGAGTCGTAGAGGTCGTAGAGGTGGGCACCGTCATTTGTGCTCACGTAGACGTCGGCCAGCTGGAAGGTGTCTCCACGCAATCTTCTCAGGCCACGTGTGTGTGTGTGTGTGTGTGTGTGTGTGTGTGTGTGTGTGTGTGTGTGTGTTCCTGTAACCAGAGCACTGTGTGTCCCTCTGTGAAGCTGCCCTGACCTTCTCATTATCTCCGATCTCTCCCTGCGTGCACACTTCAGGATCATTATCTCTGAGATAGAATTACACACACGCACATTTATCTAAACATGTATTCATTGCTGATACCCTCATATTGTATTATTCTGTTGATCTTTCTGTCTCCTTCCGTCTGTAACACACACACACACACACACACACAGATCAAGTGTCTCTTGATGCTGGATCGGATAATGGCTGTCTGGGCACAACCCGCCCACGGCAGCAGCTCCACAGGCTGTCAGGAGTAACGAGCTCCTCTGTTGCTCTTCTGTGTTTGGAGCACATCGAGCAGCTGTTGATGACATCACACATTAATCCTTCAAGTACTGCAAAACGAATTACTCCCGTTTGTTTTATTAACAGGGTTGCATTTGCTATTATGCACATATATGCATATAAATATAAAACAGCAGCAAAATGCATTTTTCCCCTCCTCATCTCTTCTGGTCTCTGTCTTCTCAGGGTCATCGCCATCCCCCTCAGCAAAGTCTTAGGTGTGAAGGATCGGATTCGGATTCGAGCCGCTTCCATCCCAAAGCTGGAAGCGTTCTATAAACAGCACAGCCAGCAGCCATCGCAGGTTGGTGTTCACAGGACCCTCTAACTGTCCGTGGAGTGCACTACTGTAACTATGGTACACGTAACAGGGAGTCATTGCTTTAAATGTGACACTCATCTGTATAATACAGTAAATTTTCCACCAATATATGAATAAATGAATTGTTGAAGTCACTTATAAGCATGCAGCCCAATAGGTTAAAGATCAGTTTAATGCACCGATTTTTCTAGTGTGCTGAAAACATTCAATTCAATTCAATTTTATTTATATAGCGCCAAATCACAACATAAGTCGCCTCAAGG